>NC_090801.1:50790530-51093561 GCF_036512215.1 Solanum lycopersicum | reverse complement strand
AATATGTCCTTTGAGAACCTACATAATTCAAGCAAGTTTGAGCATTAGAGCAATATGCAACAAAGCAAAGGATTAAAGATTTCTCGTCCCCCCAGAAAAGGTTCTGAATAACTCTATCAACTAGATACATAAAATTAGTATGAAAAATATTTTCTTATAAATAGAGACAAAAATGTTAACTAGATACAAAACATAGTCCACATTACAAGCATCTACACACCAGGCCACGCCCAAAAAAAATGCAGGAATAAAGCCTCTTCTACGGCATAACCTAGTCTTTCAGAAAATGATGTGGGTGGATGGGTTTGGGGAGGTAGAGGAGTAACGGTAAATTCCCTACCCAGTAGTGGCTTTTCCCACTTGATGTCTCAAACCCGACCTCATCATTTTGAAGTAAGGGCTCTTACCACTAAGTTATCTCTTCCTTTGTCTTCTAAGATTATTGTTTATTCTTCCTTAGTAAGACCACAGTTTTGAACAATCCAAACAGAAAGAAGATGTTATAAAGTTATTTCACTCAGAAGGATTACTGAAAAAAATATATATATATTTAAAAAATAGAATAAATTTTTTTAAATTTTATAACTTGCTGCAAAGATAGAAACTAACAAGTAGATGGATGATAATGCTTCCAATAGTTTTATCTTACTGAAGGATCTGTTGATGCTTTTCAGTAAACAGATAAACTTGAATTTGACATTTGACTTTCCCAATGCATAACACAATGACTTGATCAATGGTCAGGAATCACATCTATAAGACAACAGGATTTACATACCGCAGTGTAACATGTTTTCTCATGTGCAGTAGGTTTTCCAAAATGAACAGTCCGTGTAATATCAGTTGTTCCATCCAGATACTTCCGCAACAACAACATCAAACCATTAATTTTAAGGGAACACAAGTTAGGATAACAAATACAATCCCCAAAATATCTGTATCATGAACCAACTGATATTCACAAACCTGTGCTCCTGAATCACATAAGTACATTTGATCTGGGTCAAGTTCAGCACATGTTTCTGCCTCAGGGGAATAATGGATAATGGCTCCATTT
Organism: Solanum lycopersicum; assembly: GCF_036512215.1. Lineage (NCBI taxonomy): Eukaryota > Viridiplantae > Streptophyta > Magnoliopsida > Solanales > Solanaceae > Solanum > Solanum lycopersicum. Next base: position 51,092,504 of record NC_090801.1, on the reverse strand, counting down.
GAACCAACAGATGAAATAGTTGGAAAACTCAGCCCTCTGAAATGCTGCAGATATACAAGGACAGTAAGTTAATCAGAATGTCGAGTAAAGAAGAAATAATGCTGAAAAGCTACCAACATTATTTTCAAACTAGATCAGACCCACCACAAAACAAAATCGTACATGTTAGAAAAAGACGGCAGAAAACAGCCTCCTCAGGGTGAAGCAATGGACATTTGTCACTCCATCATTATCTTAAGGCCTAGTTATTACATGCTATTAGCGCCTTAACAATACGTATGTATACTTCCTAACTGACTTTGTCCACAGACTTTTATTCCTTCACCTGTTTAGTTTCTTATTTTCAGCCACCCTCTTAAGTTCGTCCCTTGTTCTTTATCCTCCCTAGAACACAGAGCCTATAAAATATACCTTTTTGCCCCTCTAGCATAGAGAAAATTGACTATTGCAACGTAAATAGAGTTTGAGTAAAAAGTAGCATATCAAGTACATCAAAATAAACCAAGGGTATCAGCTTAAGGACCTAAGTGTTGAAAACATCAAATGCAAGATACATTAGCAACTGGATAGCTGGCTAGCTTTATATTAGATTTCTCACAGGTCTAGAGCCACTACCTCTTTAGATGCCCGGAACTCCTCTAGCTTATCACTTGCAGAAACTTCTGTAAGCCGTTTCAAATCCCTGACATAAGAAACCAATGGTGAAGTAGGTGCTACATAGGGAAAAAGTAAGACTCCACAATATGATTCAAAAAATTCCTAATTGAAACACTTGACATACTGGAAAGGAACTGCAAAAAGCAGAAGCAACAATGCCCTTCAATTAATGATGGCCAAAGTTCCTACTTTCATCAGCTGAGGAACTGAATACATTTCAGAAGCTTTCAAAGTTCAAAAACAAAGAGAAGGCTGCCACTTCCTTGAACCACAAAATCAAAAAATCACTTTCTTGATCTAATATAGCAAGAACTAAGGTAGCTAGCCCAAATAAATTCATTCTCAGAAAACACCTTGAAATTATATTCATAAAAACATCAAAGAAATGCTTTATCTCCAAATTATCATCTAAATTTAGAAACGCCACGAGAAGCCAATTCGACCAGAATATTTCTCAGTTAACTAAGTCAAATGTTATAAACGAAAGGGAGGCTTAATTTCCTACAGAAACTAACCTCAAATCAATTATGGAACATCTAGGTCAGCATGCACTACAACGCCAACTATAATAAAATCAATTTGAACTTGAACATACACAAACCAGAAAAACCCTTGAATTTATAAATGAAGTCGAACTTACTTTAGTTTGTTCGTGCTCATACTCTCAGCCTCTGAGAAGTAACCGGATGCCCCATAGATTTCCTGCATCTGTGATAAACAAAAACATTCACTACATCAGTCTTCTAATGGAACCTCATCTACAATGCTATAGCTTCTATGACAACTGAGAAGAAGTATTGACGAACAAGTCCCGACACTTGACAAGTCTTTATGCTCCTAAAACATATGAAGTCCAGAATCAATTTACCAAGTCCCAATTATTTGCAAAGGGCATGTTAAGCAGACAAGTCGAACCACATAATAGTGGCTTAAAGATTTACTATATCTATACATTACATATATAAAAACAAGAAACTAACAGGATTTGCTGAGCCAAATCCAATGCATCAGCGAAGAGCATCATCCTTTAAGTAAATTTAGAGGTTCAAATAGCTGAACCCGTGACCTTTCTTTTTTCTTAAATGAGATTTTGGGTCATTCCTAGTGATGACTGAGCTTTATGTCAGTGTGTTCATTCAAAGCAGAAACCTTCACATCTAAGAGGGTTGGTGCTGCATAGGAATCAAAATGTTATGTGCACTAATTATACATGACTTTGTTCATCACAAGAACTACTATTACGCCTAAATCCCAAAGTTGAGATCAGTTATATGAATCCTCTCAATATCCATTTCACTTCATTTGGACCTGTTTAAGTGTAATACTCGATCGTTTGGGGTTATCTAGTATAATAGCACTAGAGATTGTCCATATTTTTTCTCCTGACATAGAAGTCTAAACAAAAGTAATTTGTTCATCACAAGAACTACTATTACGCCTAAATCCCAAAGTTGAGATCAGTTATATGAATTCTCTCAATATCCATTTCACTTCATTTGGACCTGTTTAAGTGTAATACTCGATTGTTTGGGGTTATCTAGCATCATAGCACTAGAGATTGTCCATATTTTTTCTCCTGACATAGAAGTCTAAACAAAAGTTAATTTTTTTCATCACAAGAACTACTATTACGCCTAAATCCCAAAGTTGAGATCAGTTATTTGAATTCTCTCAATATCCATTTCACTTCATTTGGACCTGTTTAAGAAAAAATACTCGATTGTTTGGGGTTATCTAGCATAATAGCACTAGAGATTGTCCATATTTTTTCTCCTGACATAATGTCTGAACAAAAGTTAAAGACTCCTAACAAACGCTAGAAATAATGTATGTACACCAACATGGTAGATACTAGTTAGTATCACCTGTATGGATCTTTTACTTCCATTGCTGTACTTTCTGCTAGATCTGCATTCATTCCAGAAAATATAGATCTCTTTAGTCAGCCTCCTTCCATATGAGTTCAATTAGGTCTACCTTGTCCCTTTTTGAGAAAATAAAGTTAGGTCTATCTTATCCCTTTCTAATACTATCAATCATCGGCAATACACATGCTATTTCATGTCTATTTCAGTAATGAAAAAACAATTCAAGATGGAAAGCAAGAAACTATGGTTGTGAATTACATTGTTCACGGCCAAAACCAGTTAACCTCTTTTTTATTTCCAGTCATTACTTGCTCTGCTTCTCTTCCGGGGGGGGGGGATGTTTTTAATGGTTAATTTGTTAAATGTTGTTTTCTTTTGGTGATTATTTGTTAACTTTTTTTATCTTACATTATTTTGTTATTGTTTGTCATATTGTAATTCTTGAAGTCCTCTCAACTCCCACTAAAGAAAGACTCTACCTGTTTGTCCAGGGCCACCAAACCCACTTAACTAAAATCCTGGGTCCACTGCTATAGGTAGATCTCTTATTTTATCCACCTGGAGATGGATGGTGTCATATTCTGGAGACCGATGGTGATAAGAAAGACAAACAACACACATGTAGAAACAACACAAGAACACAATCTCATATAATATGGAGGATGATATCAAGTGCAATTGGCAGTAATTAACCATAAGGTTATTTTACCTCTGAGAAGCTTTTCAGTGAACTGTCAATGACAGCACACGCAAAGAAAACCTCAAAGGCTCTAAGAAGCTATCATTTACCTGCCTATCCAGCCAGGCGAGATATTGCACGACTGCTGCCCCATCCCGAATGTGGGCGTTCTTCAATCCTTTCATCTCAACAGGGTTCTAGAAATACAAGCCAGTCATAGAATGAACAGTAAGAATTAAGATTTAGAGAAATAACTAAATCACAAAACACACACTAATTTTCCAAAATCCTAATATATTTGGCAACATCTAAGAGACAACTACCAAATGATCTTGGTGGTCTGTTCCTCTGCACTGGATCATAAATTAAAAGAGGAGAAAGAAGACTGAGAAATTAGGGGGTGAGGAATGGGGCATTAAAACAAACAGAAACGAAGAAAAATAACACCATTATTCCCAAAAAAGAGCAGCGCAAGGAGATCACTGTTACTCCCTAAATCCATAAGGATTTGATTTTGTAATCATAAGAATCATAATCCAAGCTGGTGTAATAATCCTTAACAGAGAAATATTAAGCTGCTAAGACAAAGTAGCGATGGCCAACAAATCTAACTACAAGAAGGAAAATACGACCCAATCGAACTAAGCTTTGGTTAGTCACAATATCCAAAAGAAGAGCTTAATACATCCGAAAAGAAATATTACAAGTAGATGCATTTGTCCACATCTCTTATAGGAGGGAAATAGGGAAAAACAATCGCCATGATTGTTGTACTTCCAAAAAGAAAAAACTTGAAATTTAATTTAGATGTTTTTAACCAAATTATAACTGGAAATAAAAATGAAAATCATTTTCTCATGATAGAAGTGTCCGCGCCAACTTGCGTGTACCTTGGCTATCCCACCAGCTACCCGCACGGGAACCGGGTTAGGAAGATGGAAGGAAATAACCCTAGGCCTTTTTTGCCTGTGCTGGGATTTGAACCTGATCTCATGGTTCTCCTCCACCTCATTACCACTGATCACGCCCTTGGGTATGCCAAACAAGGAAAATCAAAAAGGTCCATGATGTGCGCAATGCTTCCATTCAAGCATCCTTAACTCAACTTCAGTATGAAATGTTGTGGCATATTGAGGTTGTACAAGAGCAAGGAATAAAGATGTTGTTTTAGCTGGAAATATAAAATAAACCAACATCTGGCAGCCTTCAACTTAATCTTAGCCTATTTACTTTTAGCTGATGTACTAAAGTTGTATTTGTTTGCCGATACATTAACAAGAGACACACTTTCCCTCTTCTTGTTTCATATTTTTTTCTCAGTGGAGTACTGACCCATTACCCAATAAGCAAGGCACTGACCTACTACCCGGTTAGCAACCAACAAAGTCTGGGGAAACACCAACCAGACTTACAATCACCAAAAAACTCGAGCCTACTTTCTTGGGGATAAGATTATTCATGGTTAGTATGAATCACCTTTAGGGCTTTCGCAAGAGCCAATGGTGACTGCTTAAGGAGGACTTTATCAGCATTCAATTTCAAGTACAAAGCAAAGCAGCATGCACCAGTGTCAACCCAAATGAGGTCATTCACAAGCTCTGCTGTCTGAATTTCACCATTTTCTGTATCCTTGCCACAATTAGTCTCCGTATTCAATCCGGACGGAGTTTTGTCAGCTGAAGAAGGAGTGAGTTGATCAGATGCAAGTAAGACTGCATCTGAGCTAACATCACCATATTCCCGTACAAAAATTCCATTTTCCTTCATGTAAGAGTTTGCCTGGGACAGTAACATGCTTACTTAAGAGCAGAAAATAGAAAGACGCAAATGAATTGAACTTAAATCAAATGATTATGCAATGCACACGCACCTCAGATGACAACTTTCTTTTATCCACATACAAGAAGGCCGAGGTCAATGTCACAATAGCAAATGCATGAACAACCGGGCTATATGATACATCTGTTCCACGGACATTATACAACCAGGCAACCTGCAAAATGCAATCATATCGGAGTAAGACAGAGAATATAAGACCAAATTCACCGAAACAGTAAAATTAATACATTTGGATTCAGGGTTTACAGATTTACTTCATCAAGTGCTGTTATTATTATGGCACGAGCTTTTTCCTTTACAAGCTTTGCTCTCAAATCTTTCAACTTATCTGCAACAGAGCGACCAGCAAATTCTAAAGGATGCACGATCAAGGGATTTGTTTCGGCAGGTGGCTGATTTTTCCAGACTTCATCTACCAAGTTTCTAGCTGTTGGAACCAACTTTTGCTGTTTCTTAGCAAAAGCACGCTCCCATTTCTGTGCAGTATCTACTGATATACACCATGGATCAACACCAATAGCTGCATCCTTTGGCAGATTCTAGTATATAGCACATAAATTACATATGTCAACGGAAATTGAATCTCAAGAAGTTCCTACTTACTAACCTGAAATTCAGAAGAAGATTCATAGCAAACACATTCATTATGTCAGCAGAGAGAGCATAACTAGAGAAAATCTGGATAGGGGAACAAAAGTTCTTGAAATGTAAGAACTGTTCCTGATTGCTAATGGTGTGAGAGAGAGCTTCCACCTTCCAGTCGTCAGGACTTAAAAGATTTCATTCATTTCTCTTATATGATCAAAGACATACCAGTTGTTTTGTTTCTTCTTGTTTTCAACAAAATTTTTCTATCTGTTTGTAAACTCGTTTAACCAGGACAAACTAACTAGGCAACTATAATCACCAGAATTAGCTCAATTGGCAAAGGTGAGAGACTTGTCCTAGATCATAAGTTCAAGCCCTTCTCCTAGCAAACTAAGTCCAGTATTTGAGTGGAGAAGGGTAGTGGACCCTCATCCCTGAGTTCTGATGTTGCAGTTGGTCCAAGGGGTTGGCTCTAGGCGGATTTCCCTGTCATCCAGAAAAAAAAAAACAAGGCAACTATACATTTGTTCATGTTTAGACCTTAGGACTTAGGAGTCACTCCCTCTGTCTCAATTGATGTGGCATACTTCCCTTTTAATCTGTCTCAAAAAGAATGCCATACTTCTTATTTGAACGTACTTGAAAGCTTTCTACTTTACCCTCATTGAGATGATTAAAAGCCCCACAAATTGTTTCAGATCACAAATTCAAAAAGTTTCTATTTCTCACCTAAACTCCGTGCCTAATCAACACAAAAGTTGGGACAACATAAATTGGGACGAGGAATAGCATTTTTCTCATCAACTCCAAAATAGGCTAATTATTTGCTAGATCTACAGTCTTCACAAAATGCAAGAAATCAAGAAGGATTACTCACATCTGCCATCCAAATATCAAGTGCAGGGTCTTCTCCCATACGCATGAGCTTCCATTGCTCACTAAGCTGCTGAGCTGCCTGCAAAAAGTAGCGACCATCGGTCCACAGAAGTGCTTCGTTCATTGATATAAGCGCTATACCTATCACAGTAAACACAATACTTTAATTAAGTTCAATCCAAATTATACAATGCAGATCAGCACTGAAAAAAAGATATATCACGGGAATCACAATTCATGAACAGAATTTGCAAAATGAATGCAGAAACACATAAAATTTTAACTAAATCAGAAAGAAAAAAGAGCGGGACAAACCAGCACTTCCGGTGAATCCAGAGACGAAATCGCGCCTCTTATCTCGTGCAGAAACATATTCGCTCTGTAAAATCACGGAAGAAGCAATAGAAATTAGACCTAGAAGACAACAGTTGAATAGATGATAGTGATAAAAGCAGAAACCTGATGATAATCTTCGGAAGGAACGATTAAAGCATTGAGAGGAGGAGAGTGAGAAGCCATCAAAGACCTCAGAGCTGCGAGAGTGTCCGCCATCGTCTGTCTCTTTCGTTAGTTCTGGGAATGGAGCAGAGAGGGGAGAATTGACTTGTTATGTGTATTTATTATCAGGAGATTGATTTGTATTTGTAACCAAAGCAAAATAGGCAAATAATTTGTTCTTCTATTTTTATTTTCTATTTATTTAAAATTGTAGAAATATAACTGTGTTCCTCTTGTTACTAATGTTACTATATCTTTTTTATTTCATTTCACAAAAAATAAAATTTTGACTTCATATTCTTATGTTTGAAATAATAATCAAAACAATAATATCATTGAAATAAGAAAGAAGAGAAATATTCGAACTTGAATCTTTGGTTTTTGAATTTAAATAATGTAAAAATGGAATGTAAGTAGGCGAGGGGGCGAATGTAGTGGATCAAGGCAGTGGGTTGTGAATCCACCATGCGCGGCTAGTCAAGGAATATCAAACCAAGATTGCACTTGCATATTTTTTAGAATAAAATGTGTTTAAAAACAATATTTAGGGACATTTTTTGACAAATTTATTAGCCATAAAAGTATTTTTATTCATTTTTGTGCATAATTGAAGGTCGTGGTGTCTGTTTGCAACAAATTGTAAAGTGACAGAAAATAAATTGCAATCATAAAAAAATATGAAGAAACATGATTTCATTGATCAAGATAGATTGAGTGTACAATTCTGTTAATCTCTTGATTCTACTCTCCTAGGATAAATGTCGTATTTCTCGAACTAGGATGATTTAGATTTGACCTCTCTATATGAATAATCCATCAATTTGCGGAGTAATCGAGATCTTGATCTCTTTATCAAATTTCTGACATGTTTTTAGAGGGAATTTTGTACCCTTTATATAAGCATAAATTAGGATTTAGGGTTAAATAGCCTCCACGAATTCTAATATGAATTGAACACAATTTGTAGAGTTCTTATTCGAATTGAATGTCTCTTCTAAAGTCCCACAAAATTTCAATGTCTACAGTGTCATTGCATGCTTTTTTGGTAAAGCCTTCACCTCTCACGGCTAACGGCAATACCATGAACCTAGAAAGGTACATACACTTATTTATTCCGTCAATGAAATTGCAATCGATTTTGATGATTATGTCAATGGAACCAATAAGGTAAAGGGTATGGGCCATTATGTCACTCCCTAGTGCACCAACGTTGATAATAATGCAGGTAAATTGATTAAGTGGAGGTCAAAAAAGCTAGAAAAAGACCAGTCCGGAAACCAAATTGAAAGATGCACCAAGGGGAGCCAAATTACAATGCTTTCATCGGTAAAACAATGGTGTTTAAAGTTTACATATAGGATTAACAGCCTAATAAGCAAAAGGTAACAAAAACTATCCTTGAGAATGGTAATATCAAGTCTATAAGTTTCTAAATCGATGAAATATTATAAATTTATAACCATATACAAACTTCAAAACAAGTAGAATAGTTAAAATGGAAATGTAGAATACCAAAAACTGATACCAGGGAATCGGGGAAAGGATAATCAACAATGTAGTATATGTAGAGAAGATAATAAGCATCTTCATATCCAAAGAAAATATATGAAGCGCAAAAATCAATGAAATGAAGATGAAATCAATTTACAAGAGGGAAATAACGATATTTGTGATTGAATATAAAGATAAACTTTTGAGACAACGTCATCAATTCTGAACCTACTTTTTGACTGTTGCAGCCATATATTTGCCTTGATATTCAACAAACGCTAGCTCCGTGTCACTAGCCTCTCTTGTTACATCACCAACAAAGACACCAGCACCATAGGGAGTACCCCATCAGATGTAGTCCATTCTGAACATACCAGCGCCAAATGTGTATCCAATGGGAACAAAAGATCATACCATGGAAGGCTAGTTGGGTGATAGCTATCCGACTACATACAAAAAAACACGTTAATTAAGTAATGAGATCAAAAAAAAAAACAAAAAGGTAAATGGTGACAAACAAGTCTTACTTATAGAAATGAGTGACTTTTATGCTACTTAAAGCAATTAAGTTTGTACCTACTTGAAACTCTTAATACAACAATTCTAATCAAGCTAAGTGATTTGACTGTACTTTTGTAGACCTAGTAGAGAGTAGAAGTGAATAAATTGCATAGTTGCACCTATTTAGGATTTTTAATTTTAACCAATCGCATAATTTAGAACTATATATGAATTCCTAAAAAAAAAATGAGAAGCCTATATTCAGGTTTTGGTGAAGATAACAGTAGAAACCAAAGAAGTTACAGTTCAATTCCCAAACGGTGGTAGGCTATATGAATCCTATATAACCCATTTGCTTGTATTAGTCTCTCTTTCTGAAGTAGATGACATTGACTAAAATTGAATTCCAACTAATTCGCCTATAAAGATCTTTTTTCTATGACTGTGCCCAATTTTGAAAAGATAACAGTATTAACAATTACACATCAATCCCAAAACTAAGGTCAACTTTAAATTCTCACCATACTGCTTCAGGTCAATCCTCCCAAATCATTATAAGAGATAAATTAATTCTTAAAAAGTTAAAACTTTGCATAGAAAATTTGATTGGTCAATAGACTCAGCACTACGAAATAAAACCTAGGAACTCAAATTATTATCTTAAAAATATAAAAAGTATGACCCATAAAAAGCAAGATATCCACAGACAGACTCAAGATTAGAAGTAGCATCCAGAAAACTTTTAACTGATCCAAAACCTGAATATCTTAAACACAAACATTCATTATGAAGCAAAATTTTATCTTTACATGATATACACCAAAACAATAAAAATGCAAGGACTCGAGGTGTTATAATATCTTTCTTGTGATTTTTCAAAAGAATAAAGGGAAAAGAAAGTGGTATCCCTCTGTTATTGTTTCATATCAAATTGCTCCCCCTATTTCCCTTGAAAGAATACCAAGCTTCTGAACTACTTAAATCTACCATTTGGTGTAATGACTGAAGCAATGCAATAACCTAACCATGACTTAGTAATTTCAAAATGACTATAAATTTAGTCTCAAACAGAAAGGTATGAAGTATGCTTTTCCATTGTCATTGGTGTTAGCATGATTGGACAGATTCTAAATATATGTACATATCTATGTTGTAACTCTAAATATTTGTGTAATGATGATATGATATAGCATATATAATATAGCTAGAGAGATATTACAATTAGGAATAACATATATTTGTTGAATGAGTTCTCTCAAATGAGAGTTTTTCCATTAAATAGAAATAATTATGTTTTACATGAATAAATATATGTTATTCCTAATTGTAATGTCTCTGAAAATATGCTACATTAACCTATACTATCTCCTATCATCATTATACAAATATTTAGAGTTATAACATAGATATGTGCAAATATTTAGAATTTGTCCAATCATACTAACAATTGGCACCAATGACACTGAACCATTCCTAGTGAACAACAACACACTGACATTCCTCGACTAATTGGGGGTGTTACTCACATCTTTCTACCATTAACTTACACGTCAATGGATGATCTATTTATGTTATTTTTAGAGTGATTCTGAGATATCTTAAGTTTTTCATCTAACCTACATCAGCAACTTCATATCTAGGATGATGACCGATTAATTTGCAATTTTGAATCTCTAAAAAAATTTTAAATGCATAAACATTGATCAAAGTATTAGGAGAAAACTTATGAAAAAATCACACAGCCCTTTCAAAATTTTATGCATAGAAACACCCACCTTACGATAGGGCTTTAAGATATTCTTTGTAACAACATACAAACTTTCAGACATAATTCAATGTTGAACAGTGTTAAGCTTCATTATATGTTTAGATGGACAATACGATTTTCTAGTAAAGGAAGAGCGTGTCATTTCTCAACAATAAAATCTCAGTTGCAATAGCAAGTTGTTATTTCTGTAACCACTAATAAGCTTCTTGGATCCCAGATGTAATCCAATAAGATGGTTTGAATTTTAGAGACTTGGAAAGACGTTTGGTATGTTGGACAAGCATAGATAGTTCTAGCATAAAAATTTAGTACTACCTTATCCACCAAACTAATATGTGGATGCCAGAATTAGTAATTAGTATATGTATAAATAATGTCTGTCATGTAGTATAATAACAGTACGAAAATTAGTTAGCCTGAAATAAAAGAATAAGAATTACAAATAGAATCCTCCTGAGCCTCTCAAGCCTTTTTTTTTCTACTAAATGAGGTGGAGCGTCTTTTTGTGATCAAACAATAACTTCTTAGAAATTATTTAATGCATGTTATTTTTTACATAACAAACCAAACAGTCAATATTCTTCCTCTTGCATAACACTATTCTCCCTCTTGTACATATTTTTAACAGAGAAACTTCCTTCTGTAGTGTGTCTCCACCTTAGCTTGTCCGGTTCTATTGTGGTTCCAACAAAAATTTCCACTTCATTTAGCAAACTAGACACCCTTTCCATTTTCCAATCATTTACATTTCTTCTGAATTTGAAATTCCAACCACGGTTAGACCAACATTCAACAACTTTTATCTTTGGATTCCTACATACCTTCATAAGATTTGGGAATCTATCCTGCAATGTAGCTTCACCTAGCCAATTATCGTTTCAAAACCTGGTTTTGTGTCCATTGTCCACCCTAATCATAGAGTTCTTCTGCAACTTTGGCCATACTACTCTGGTTGCCCTTCAAACACCTACACCATATGTAGTATTTACCTCATTTGAGCACCATGGTTGGTTTGCCCAAACTTATGGATAATTGCTTGCTTCCAAAGAGAGGACTCTTCTTCACAAAATCTCCAAAGCCACTACATCAAAAGGTTATTATCTTGTGTCTTCAGATTTCTTACTCCTAGTTCTCCTTGGCTTATGCTAGATTGAGTCTCTTCCTATTTTACTAGATTATAACCCTTTCCTTCTTTACTCTACTTCTATAAAAATCTCTACTTGATCTATTGAGTTTTTCCACCACATTGTTCGAGATGACGAACAAAGACATGACATAGATGGGTAAGGAATCCAAGACTGAATTAATCGGTGTGATCCTTTCCCTAAAGATAAGTATTGTGACTTCCATATTTTTGCTAATCTCCTTTCAAACTTTTCTATAATTCTATCCCATATCTCGGCCTCTTTAAACTTCCTGACTAAAGGCATGCCTAAGTACTCACAAGGCAGAGTATCGACACCACATCCAAGCACACTTGCAAGAGACTGAATGTTTGTGACCTCTTTGATAGGGAATATTGCTTTTTCTCCAGTTCACCTTTAGACCAGAAATGGCTTCAAAAACCACCAGCATGACTATTATATAGCTAACCTGCTCCACTACATTTTCACAAAAAATTATAGTGTCATCTGCATATAACAGATGACATATCTCTAGATCACATTCTCCAATTTCAAAGTCTCTTAACCAGTTGTTATGAATTGATACTGTAATCATGTTTCTGAATCCGTCCATTACAAATATGAACAAGAAAGGAGATAACGGATCCCCTTGTCTAAGTCCTCTTCCTGAGGGAAAGGAACCAACAGGTTCTCTATTCACTAAAATAGAGAACCTGATAGTTTTAATACAAAAATTGATCCACTTCAATAATCTTTCCCAAATCCCATATGTTTCAAGACACTTAGTAGTAGCCCCAATTCACATGGTCATAGGCCTTTTCAATATCTAATTTGCACATCAAACCAGCTACCTCACCCCTGATCCTAGTATATATACATTCATCAGCTATTAAGGCAGCATTCATAATATGTATTCCTTCCATGAAAGTCATTGATGTTTGTTGACCATTCTATCCACTACATTCTTTAGTCTTTCAATTATTACTTTTGCAATTATTTTGTACACTCTTGAAATCAGTCTAATGGGCCTAAAGTCCCTTAAGTTCACCGCTCCTGCTCTTTTAGAGATAAGGGCTATGTAAGTAGCATTCAAACTTATTTCAAAAGCTTGATGCTCATGGAAATAATGCATTGTACCCATGACGTCACCCTTAACTATGTTCGAAAGAAGTTTATATTGAAACCATCTAGGCCAGGTGCCTTATCGATTGCACATGACTTGATGTTCTCCCATATTTCTTCCTCATCAAAGATCTCTATAGCCACATCTAGTCTTCTAATGAAATGGTTGTTGCACCCTGTATGTTGAAATCGGATCTCCACTCTTTAGTTTCTTTATACAATTTTTGATAGTAGCTTTAAATGACACTCTATATTGCTTCTGTCTTAGTGATGACTTGTCCTTCTACCTCTAATGCGTCAATGAAATTGTATTTTTTGTGGAATTAGCCATCTGATGGAAAAACTTTGTGTTCTTGTCTCCACTTTTCAATCATTACACTCTCGACCTCTATCTTCAAGATATTTCTTCGTTTTTTGCCACCTCCTCAAACTCCATGGCTAAGTGTGTCTTCTGAACTAAATCATATTCACAAAGCATTTTTTGTTCCTGTATGGTTTCCAGAACACCCAACCGATACAGTATTTCTTCTTTCCTCTGCTTCCAAACACCCCTGTTGCTTCTGCTCCATTGTATTAACTCCTTTTTAAGAAGCTTAAAATTTTTAGCGAAAATGTATAAGGGTCTGCCATTGTTGAGAAAAGAGCTCCACCAATCTTTCACTTTGTGTTTAAAGCCCTCTACTTCTAGCCACCAATTTACAAATTTAAAATATGATTTCTTGAAGTTACAGTTCCCACAACTGAGGAGGATTGGATTGTAATCAGATCTCATCCTTGGGAGTGAAGTCTGACAGACTAAAAGATAAACATTTTCCAAGTCTGCTGAATACAATCAATCTTAGAAGCACTGTTATGACTTTCTCCCCCTCCTCCCAGTGAAAGATCCTCCAAATAAAGGAGGATCTACCATCGCCCCAAAGATTCTGTAACAATTTGTTCTCTATGTCACAAACCTTGTGACACTGAAATCCCCACACGCCACTCATAATCCCTCATAAATGTTTATGCTAACTTTTAAAGCACTCCAAAGTTCTCTTCTATTCACTGTGTTACAATTAGCATATACTGACTAAGATACCAAGTTAGATCCTGGTTTATCCCAGTGAATTTACATGTGCTCAGTTGGCTCGCAACTTTTATCAACCCCCCCCCCCCCCCCCCCAAATTCCCTTTTATCCCACATAAACAAGATCCCTCCACTGCTACCCCTTGCCTCCAGATGCTCTTTCCCTACCCATTTATTAGCCCATAATTCTTTTAGTAGATTCTTCATATCTCCCTCCAACTAAGTCTCTATGAGGACATAGATATTTGTTCCCCATTGATGCACAAGTTGCTTCAATAACTGCACGGGAAGATTCATTTTTTCTTAATAGCACGAGGAATATCAAGTGGAAGAAAAGATTATTGTGAAACTGAAGACTATGATTTGGAAAGCTCATAGAGAATTATGTTTATTTTATGCAATACGGTGATTTATGAATATGTTGAAAGCACTTTCGGGGACAGAGAGTTGTGCTTTGCTTTTCTATACTCATTAGTTTGTTCATTTCTAAGGCATTGGTGCATTAAGTTGCTCTCGATGCACTCATCCCACCTAGCTGCACCGGAATGGAAGGTTACATCTAATTAATGTCTTATATTTAAGCAAACAAATTAACATAACAGGATTGATGATTTCTCTCCTTTCATAAATTTGATTAGTTCCATCTATGGAATGTTTTTATAATTTTGTCTCAGATATGATCATTATATTATGAGGAAAATCAGTAGTGCTTCTCGTGTTTCAAGTTGGGCATTGCTTAAGTGTCATTAGAAATGAAAAATGCAGTTAATTACATAGTTGAAGAGCAATGGTTCTTAGGCTTTCACATGTATAAGCAACAGTGCAGGTGCACCCGTTACCTCAGTCTAAGACTCTATATGAACAACACACACATATAGTCTATCGCATACCGACCTTACTACTCCTAAAATGTTCACAAAAACTTATCATAAATATATAACTAACTCACTCCACAAGATAGAACAATTATGAAGATCAAAATATCTATTTAATTTAGCAATCTAAAATGTTTAAGGCTTACGTTTTAGTCTCTTATCCACCTCCTTGAGTCTAGAACTGATGAAAAACCCAGTGGGCTTTCCCGCAAGCTTCTGCTCATTCTATAATTGTCTAGTCGAATAAAAAAACAACTTCATTTGAGCCGTCATGCACCCATACCTCATTGGAAACCCGAACAAAAAACCATCAGCATCAGCAAGCTCATCCAGTTAGGGTATTTCCGAAACTAAATTATCCTTCACCGGGGCCTGCATTTGAACAAGAACCTCTTCAGATAGAGTTTCGGGTACCCAATAAAGAACTGCATCAATGCCTTCCACAACTTTAACTCATTTCTTCATTCTCCTCGCTAAGCTCTCCACGTGTCCATACATGGAGTAAAATATGATGAATAATTTCAGGTTCTGGGTGTATGCCGATAGTAGTGAGTCTATGGAGCATTAGGATACAAAAACAACATCGTTAGAGACGGAATCAGACTCGCCTTTGGGACGGTGATGGGTTTAAGGAAGTAGATTTGAAAATCTTCTTCTTGCTGGGAATACAACATCCTTTTTCCATTATTATATCAACTCAATTTGTTTTTTTTTTTGGGTTTTAGCAGTGAGAGATTTTTTATCGGAAAAGATGGAGTGTTGCCGGCGGGAATGGAGATGGTGATACTGATTATTTGTAGCTAGGTATACATAGATCGATTTGGTTTGGTTTTTCATTTAAAAAATTTAAATAATTTATGATTTATTAAATTCAAAATCAAATTAAACCATACAAAGTTGGATTTTTCAAAAAGAAAATTATTTTTTAGTTTATTCTATTTTTTACAACTATATGATGTTTGAAAAAGAGATGAAAAATATTTTCACTTACATGTGTGATAGAAATCTTTGAAAAGACGATAAAATTCACAGCAGTACTAATTTTTTTGTAAAATTCAGTATGTTAAATTAATAAGATCAAAGGCTACAATAAAATTGAACACAAAATGAAATATTTACAAAGTAATTAATTGTTAACTTCAAATTTGAAAAATTATAACAATATTATTGTAACTTCTGATCTTAGGATAAAATCAAATATTTACAAAATTTTACAAGCACAAATTTGAAATAATATATATAAACATTAAAAACTATAAACTAACTAAAAATATATTAACAAAGTAGATTATAAATAATATTTTTTATCTATAAATAAAATAATATTATATATTTATATTATGTTGGTTTAGTTTGGATTTGATTTGACTTTTTTTCTTTAAATATCAAATCAAACCATATTAAGAGTGGTCAGTTTTTTTTTCAACGCCAAATCAATCAAACCAAATCTCAAATCGATTTTTTTGTCGATTTGATTTGGTTCACCGGTTCGATTTGACTTTACGTTTTTACTTGTACATCCCTGGAAGGGTATGTTACATCGTCGTATTGAGTCGATTTTTGTTTTATATATAATAATAATAATAATAATAATAATAATAATAATAATAATAATAATAATATTTTTCCTAATAATGACAATATTTAATTTTATGACTGACCTAATTAATTTCGATTAGTGTTGGATTAGGCCCATTAAAAAGGCAAAGAGTTTCCTTGTGCCTACTAAAAAGTTATCAAATTTTGGGACTTAAATTCAAGAAATCCAATTATGGGTAGAGATGTCCTTATTCATGCTTCTTTAGCTCAATATTTTAAAATTGATTATAACTTAAAATACATAAATTGTGAAACTACGAGGATTTAAAGTAAAAAAAAAATACTTATGTTGAATAGCAAAATTATAGTTAACCTTGCTAACTAAAACGATGGCATTAAGGTAATGAGGACAAATTAAAAAATAAAATAAAAAGAAGATATCGCTTGATACACTAAAATAGGTATTTGTGTAAGATAAAATGTATAATAAATATCAGATTAATAGGGCAACTGAAATATGATATCTCACGACATTGTTACCGTTATACTATATAGGGAAAATGCACAAGTGCCTCCTCAACTTATGCCCGAAATTACAGAGTCACATGTATACTATATTAAGGTCCTATTACCCACCTGAACTTATTTAATGAGTAATTTTCTATCCCTTTTTGGCCTACTTGGCACTAACTTTAAAAAAAAAAGTTAACCAGCGTTGGACCCACAAAATAATGCCACGTAGGCCGAAAAGGGGTAGAAAATTATTAATAAAATAAGCTCAGGGGGTAATAGGACTTTAATATATTATAAGTGTATCTCTGAAATTTCGAACATAGGTTGAGGGGTGCTTGTGCATTATCCCTATTATATATTATATACTTTTATGATATTTTACCATTTTACTATAACACAATCAAGGATATACTTATCTATATGTATCAAACAAACATTTTACAATGAACATAGCCCACTAATTTTTCTATATCTTAAAGAGCAAAGATATGTTAACATTAAATGATTTTAATTCTTTTACCTACTTCCCGGGCTACCATAGTGGCTTCTTAATTTTTTTACTTTTTTACATCTAAAATAAAATCTATATAACATGATGTATATTAGTGTGCATACAATATACATATATATATATATATATATATATATATATATATATATATATATATATATATATATATATATATATATATATATATATATATTCTTGTACACTATTCTACATTACATATAGATCATACATATAATTTTAATAAATAATGCATCTTTGTTGTATATTCATGTATAAATCTTGTATATTTATGTATATATAATGTATTTATTTGTATAACTATATATAAATAATGTGTTTATATTTTGGAGCAGTGAATAACAAGTCATTATACATTGTTATACAATTGAATTTTTCATTTAACAGCAACAACAATATATATATATATATATATATATATATATATATATATATATATATATATATATATATATATATAGACACACACATATATATATATCAGTGATATACCTATATGATTATGAAATGTAGATTTCAGAAAATAGTAATACGAATGATTAAAAACAAATTGATATTTTTTGGATAATAATAAACCTAAAATATTATTTTAAAACAGGAATGACTTGAGATTTCAGAGATTATATATATTAGAATCGATCCAACTCACAAGAAAAAAACAAAGTCAAACATTTTTTACATGACTTTGCAATACATAAAAACAGATTTGAAAAATGAAAAGAGAACAATGTGAAAAGAAATAAGAAATTGTGTGCTTAGAAAGAGGACAAAGACGCAATTGGCCATTCGATGAAAAATATTAACAATCGAATAACCAAAGAAAATTAGTTTACGATGTTGTATCCATTTTTGACCTTTTCTTTTCTCTTCATTTTTTACTGGCCCCTTTTTTGACGGAAAATTACATTGTTAAGTAAATTTATATTACTTAATTACTTATCATATCTATAGTTTGTTATAATTATCACTCACGGCTAACATTATACGTAATTACATGGGCTGACTTCGTGTTTGTATAATTAGTCATGCTTGTATATGTATAATTCGTCATAATATACAAATACATATGTATAATATACAATTATCTAATCGATATACATATGCAATTCACCTCTCTCCCACTCTCTGCTCTCTCTCACTCGCCTCTCTCCTCTCTCTCCCAATCTCGTTGTTGAAATATATATGTATAATATACAATTATCTAACCGATATACATATACAATTCACATCTCTCTCACTCTTTGTCCTCTTGCTCGCTCTATAACATGTAACTACGAATGGTAATTATCAAACTATAACTATGGAGAATAATTAAATTATTTTTGAGTGGTTATATGTAGAGTTGTCAGTATGCGCTAGCCCACCCCATCCGGGCTAACCCATACAAGTTTTGACATTTTACAGGTCATGCCGTGTTAACCCATTTTTTGTGTGGGCCAGAAAATGGTCGGCCCAACCCACAAGTACGTGAGCTACAGTCTTGTCAGGTCAGCCCACTTTTTTAAAAAGTATACTTTTTTATAATTATTAAATTAAATTATAAATTACAATTTAAAACTATTATCATAAATATTGACAATACAATATTATTGATGTTAATTTTACTACTTGCTAATGAAATCTACAAATAAAATTATCTTTATAATATTTACTAAGTTTTTTTCAAATAAAAGTATAAATATTAGCCTAATTGTTTTGAATTTGGGGCTCTCTTTAATTTTAAATTTCAATTATATATTATATTGTTTAATTAATTTGTATTAGCCCATGTGTCGGCGACACCGATATTTCTTAAGCCGCACAAATCAGCGGGCTTATTCAGGCCGAGCTAAAAAGTACTTTTCTTAAATAGGCTCCAAAAAAATTAGCCCAACCTTATTAAATTCCGGATAAGACCAGACCGACTCAACCGGCCTAGTTCATATTAACGGCTCTAGTTATATGTGAAAGTTTTTTTTTTTTAAAAAAATACATTATATAATCACATTATATACATTCTTATCAATAGTATCATCATATACACTTTTTATTCGCCTTTTATGTGTTATATATACATATTATATCATTTTTTGAGTATATTTTCATATACACATCATATCACCCTTTCATACAATATATACACACATTATATATATATATACTTTTATCAACTACTTGTATATGCTTTTTTTATACAATTTATATTTCCCTCTGTTCACATTTCATATAAGCACTTCATGTTCACAAGGACAAAAGGGTAAGATGAAGTTAAATTCCAAACCTTCGAGTTTCATTTTCATTGAAAAAATAATTTTTGACTTCCAAATTCTTGTGAAATACACCACAGCTATGGTAGAAATTAACAGTGCTAATTAGAAAAATAGAGTTGGACAAATTAAATTTCTAATAACCACACCATGCCATTTTTCCCTTAGCAAAATCACGTAGAAAAAAATGGCACAATGTTTTTTTTAAAAATGACTTAATATATTAAAATCATTTGCATCGGACTTTAAAAGGAGAATCGTACTTAATATCAAACTTCAATTCAAATTAAATGTTATGATAATACTTTGATTTAATTGAAAATTGTATAAATGACAAACTATTAATTCAAATTAAATGTTATAGCCACACTTTAATTTAGTTGTAACCCGTAGCAAATAGTTGTTATTCGTCTCTCTCCCCAGATTTCTTGCTCGCCATTCTCCTGATCTCGCTCGACTGTTTCTTTCTCGCCTCTCTCACTTTATACAAACACAAATGTATAGATTATATTTGTATTTGTATAAAGCGGGAGAAAATTACATATATACATATCTTTTCGTTTGTCTCTCTCCCCAGAGAATCTCGCTCTCTACCCTCCTTGATCTCGCTCGCCCCTCTCCCTCACCCCTCTCACTTTATACAAATACATACCGTTTTTATACAAACGAGAGGCCTACCAGCGATTTATGTGCAATTATACAAACTACAAATATAACATACAAATATAATTTTTATGTTTTGCCCAATCTAAAATTTACTCGACTTTAAAAATCTATAAACCAAATCAAATCAATAAAAATCAAGATTTTCAACTGGATTTTTTTCGAAGTTTAGAGTTTTTTTTCTTTTTTAATAAAGCCTTCCCACAAATATACAAGTATGACCAACATAACATGTATATATCTATATATATAGACTTTGAGAAATGCTATCATTTCAGTGTGAGCTAGCTAGAGTCATTCTAATTAATTTGCATACATACTTTATATTCTAAGAAACTTCTCTCAAGATTTAATTAATTTATAAAAATATATATATTATTATTTAATCTATCAAATATTCTAACAAACACATGAGTACGTGGATTTGCATAAAACTACCACACCTTTAATTTTATTTTTTCTTTGATTTTTTTGGTGTGTGTCCAGAATTGTTAATATAAGATCGACACGTACGGTAATATATTATAAGTTTGGACCACAATTATTTAATTACAACAAGAAGAAGATGCACTGCAGCTACGTACCTAATAAAGCTTACATCCTACACCATACAACCTTTGGATCCACCTGACCAACTAAAACATACAACCTTTTTATCTTAGAAAAAAATTAATTGAAGTTACGAGAATAATAATAATATATTCAGTAGAATTTTATAAATGAGATTTGAGAAAATAAAATGTGCTATTACGATTGTCAAGGTGGAGAGAATGTCTGAAATACCTTTAATTCAAGTGCAACAAATATTCTAGGTATAAAGAAGAAGACGACAATATTGAAGAGTAATGAGAGAAGCACTTCAAAGCCTATAAGAAAAGAATATTTACAACAATCATATATTGCGGTAGTCAAAACACAATAATCGATATCAAAAGTTACAACGAAGAATACGGCTAGTACAACGACAGACACCAACAAACCTGACTACCTATTAGCATTTTACCTTAAGTGCGATCTCCACAACAAGCCTGACTACCTACTAGCATTTCAGAATTTGACCAGAATTATATTTTACTTATGTTATTTATTTTATTTTATTTTATTTTGAATATTTTACCCTTTTAACTTGAATAATTTTTAATTAAAAAATGAAAAAAAAATCAATTTATTATAAAATCTAAAATATATATATAATTTTTTAAAATTTGTGGTCAAATTCTGACCAAATTTTCTGGCTATTTAGCGAGATTCTACATTAGGTGTTTATAATGAACATCTCTACGTTAAGGTATCTAAATGATATATTGTGCCAACTTTAAGGGATCACCGATAGATTAGGTATTATAATAAAGAACAATTATGACATACATGGTGATGGCAACACATAAGGACTTATCGATCGAAACTTCCTCTAAGGAAAAAAGGCAAATTAATTGATCATGTGATTTACATACTGTATGAATCTTAATTTGATTTGTATACAACACTAAAATAACACTGAACCCACTAATTTTAAATCATAACTTTGCCTTTAATTAATTTGTAACCTTAGTTGTGGGAAAAAAAGTTTTAGGAAGGCTCCAAGGATCCTGTGGAAAAACCAAAAAGATACAAGTTTAGTGGGTGGCCATGTGCATAGTTAAAGTTAATTATCTTACTTTATGTTGTATAAGTTATTCATTGGTTTAAGACTTGCTTGTTTTTCCACCTTTAAACAATTAATTTAAGTGCCAAGGGTCTGGTTTCCCATAAAATATATACAGTAAAATCGATCATAAGTTGGTTTGAACTTTTCTTACTCTTTTAACCAGACGTTTCAGGTTGAAGTCCAAATCAGCCCAATGTCTCAATGGACGATTGATGTATTCATTGTTACATTTAATTTCAAAAGATGGTTGATTAAAAAAATCATCATAGAGACTGTGATGACTGATAAGTATATTTTTATCATGATAAAAAGTTTTGGATTTGAGTTTGTACAATAAAGTCGTCTTTGATAGCTATAGAGTTTACTTTTAAGAGAGATTTTCTGATATGATTCAAAGGTAGGTGTCAAATAATAAATATAATATATAAATACATCGGTTATATAATTCGTTCAAGTTCGAGTTGTTTAAGTAACGAAGGGGAGGAGCCAAAATGTTACTTACTAGTTTGGCTGAACTCAATAGATTTAGTTCAAACTTTTATATTTGTATTGAGAAATTCACTAACTATACATAAAAAAAAAGAAGTTAAACTTAAGAGTTAGTTATTACTCCCTCTCTCCCTATTTAGTTGTCCACTTTAGAAGTAACCCACATATTAAGACATCAATTATTATCAAAGGTTAGTTACAATTTTGCCCTTTAACTTAAAAAATTATGCAACTCCCCAAGTATAATAAATGTATTTTCTGATTCGAAAAAGCATGTATTACAACATGGTAGTACTAAAAAATTTGTAGAATTAAATAAGAGCATATTAGAAAAAACTTATTATTCTTTCTTGATTTGTTAAAATAGACAAGTAAATAAAAACAGATATAAAAAAAATATAAACAAATAGATAGAAACAGAGAATAACATCTAATATATCATCATCCTAGAATTTTTAACTCATAAAATTTAGTCCATAATCAAAATTAAGAGATAGTTTGTGGAATATGGATTATATGACATTAGCATTTGGTTAATGGATTCCTAGGGCATTATTTTTATAGTCATAATATACCAATATTATATTTTGGCACAAATTACGGCGTAAATTATGGATAGTTGAATTCCTAGGTATAGATGGTTAATAAAAGATGTATAGAAATTCGTAAAACGAAGCAAAGTTGGCTCAAACTCAAAAGACAAAATAAATATATTATATTATATTTAATGAAAATAATAAAATATAAATATTTATAATTAAAACATTTGACACCAAATGTCTCGTTTGTGTGACAATATTGATCATCCATCACAAATCTAAGGATACAATCACTGAATCACAAAAAAATCTCATATTAAAAATTAAAACTCCATAATAAAAATATTTCATATCAGATAGGACTCGAATCTGAAATCTCAAAATTCACGTGCTACTGTCATCAGAATATACATGACTCATGAGCCAGGGTATTTACTATCATCGTGTGTGTTAAATGAATGTACAGGCAAATTAGATGGAACTAAAAGCTGATTAAGGTGTGGTTAATTAGTATAACATATTAACTAATTAGGACCACTAGAGCAAATCAAAGCTTTATCTTTTAAAGGGAGAATAAAAAGGTGGACATACAGTTAAGAACATGATAAAGATAGCTTAATGACATTACACACTGTATTAAACTAATTAATTAAAATGTACATCTATCAAGAGGATGATTCTGATTAGCCAAAATTTTGGCTTTTGATCCAATGTTCTACCTATTATAAATCAATACGAATCTTTGTTATATACAGTGACAATGAAAAAATATTTATATTGATTGTGACATGATTTATAATACGATCTTTCAAGTTATCATAGTAAACTTGTAAATAAATATCACAGTATCTAAGGTCAATTTAAGATGGTATGAAATTTAATTTTATCAACCAAAAAAAAAGTTAGTAATGAATTAAATTAAGAGAAGTGCTAAAAGGTCATGAAATTTGATCAGAATTTTCTCAGCAAGTTAAAAAAAATTATAATATATTTTTTTAATTTTAAAATAAACAGATCTTTTTTTTCATATTTTGATTAAAAGGTATTAAAGTTAAAAAGATAAAAATATTTAAAATGATAATATAATATTTTTCTTACTAAAAAGTTTTTTCCTTAAATTAATGTATGTATAATATAATATTCCAAGTTGGAGGATTGGAAACATGAGCTTGACTTGTCGGGATAAACATGACACCAATTAGCTTAAGCAAAATGAAACAAAATACATTATTTTAAGAGATAATTAAAAAGTGTTTATGACAAGGAATCCTCTCCACATCATGTGCATCTTCTCTTAATTAATTAATTAAGGCTTAATTAATAAAGTTTCCTTAAAACAAGGGGCATAATTAATCAACATTTAGCAGCTGCCAGCCTAGAAGTAGGAGCTAGGAATCTCTTTTTTAAGTCTCTTTCACACATTTAATTTCATCCTTATCCACCATAATTAAATTTACTTTAATCCAATTTGTTACTAAACATAGATTAGCTAGGAGTAGTACATTACTACTAGTAAATTATCTTAACCCTTTTGTTACTCATCTTATCCTTCTTTCTTAAGATCAAATTAAATCAAGTTCCATGTAAATATAGGTAGCCTAGCTCTTTTTTATAGCTTCACTTTATATATGTGATTAGAACACTAATCTTCCAAGCATGCTTATGACTTTTATTTAAAAATAATAATATGCTATTAATTACACTTTGATAAGATTTCAAGAATAACTCAATTTAAAGTCAATTAGTGTATGCCATGACCTCTTAAAGTATAATTTGACACCACACATAATTTTAATAGCTCCTAGCTAGTTTCCTTCTCCCTCTTACTACAATACTATTAAGAATAGTTTGGCATGAGCTTTGGAGGTGATTTATATGTTGCGCCATTCATGGTGTTATCGTAGAAAATACTTTATTTGAAGACGGTAATGGTGCAAATACATTTTAATATTAAATTATGTATAATTAAAATTATGTTTGATAGTTAATTATGAGGTAAATTATTCATATATAAAATCAGAACTATATATGATTTGTTATATTTAAATTTGCATAACCAATACATGTATAAGTTATGAGAAAATCTATATATTTTTTAATACATGAATTACTAATCGTTGCATATAATTACATGCACAAAATAATACATATATTCTCTACAGTCAAATATTTTTTAATTTGATGTCCCTTTTTTACTTGTTATTCTTGAAAAATAAAAAAAAGACAATTTATTTTTCATCATATGATACTCTCAATAACTATTAACATCGTGTTAATGTATTTGAAAAATATAGTGTGTAAATATATTTGGGATCCTATCAATTAATAGGGGTAAAATAGTAAACTCACTACACTTACCAATATTTTTTCTTAATAGGTGCATCAAGTCAAAATTTGATAAGTAAAAAGAGACGGAGGGTATACCAAACGACCCGTTATCGAATGATACATAGATTCACTTGTAACTAATCCCTCCATATAATTACATAGACAAAATGACATATATATTCTCTAGTAACTAATTCTTACATTAATAATATTTGTATAACTCTTACTAGCTACTAAACAACCCCTTTTAGAACATACATAGACTCCCTTATAACTAATCTCTACATTAATAATACCAGCATAACTCTACCAGTGACCTAACGAACCCTTATCGAATAACACATAACTTCTCTCGTGATACGAGAAAAAATGCTAACATATAATTTTCGAGTATTTGATTCAAGAACCTTAAATTGATCATTTGATCTAATCAAACTTGATTTAAAATTTTTTTTAGTCAAATACTTGACTAGCTAGCCAGGTATCACATAAATTAAAACGAAGAAGCTGCTTCTGCCACTCATCAAACACATGAAGTTCCGAATTGGGTGTGAAAGTAACGTGTTGTTTTGTGACCAAATTTAATGTTTCACTTGAAAGGAAAATACGTAAATATGTTTGTGAAAATTTCATAGTGTAGGACCTTTATGTATAACTTAAAATGAAATAAAATGTGTATAGATGAATTGAATGGTGATCAAGTACAAGGCAAACATGCAGACAGGTAAGCAAACGTACAATATTATTCATGTAAAATTATATTCCATGTCTAACTGGAATTTCCACAAACAAATAAAGGTGACATTCATAATAAGATCATAGTTTGGCTAAAATATGTGGTTCAAAATTAACTGAATTTGGACTTTCTAAATCAACATTCATTACTTCTACGAGAGGTTTAATTTCTATCGATCGTAACATTATTTTTACGGTAAAAAAAACCAAAATCAAAACAAAAACCAAAAGATGAAGATTCCTCTTAAGGGGAAAATTATGTAAAGGGTTAGCGGCGTTAAAATGATTCTTTAATTTATATGACATATTTCGATCGTTCTTTTAAGAGTTAAAAAGTTAATGTTAGATTGAAATTTATTTATGAGATCTTTAAATTTTCTAAAATGGAAGTTATATATTGGTAAACTACGTGAAAAATACTATAAATTACGATAAATGATCATTCAAATATTATATATATATATATATATATATACATATATATATATATAATATTTGAAAACTTTACGATCAAAGATAGACTTGTTTGAATCTCGAAATTTAAAATGTGTCACATAAATTGAAACACAAGGAGTAATATAAAACTTATCAGTTTGAATGTATCGTATGTAAATTCTTATTTAAAATGTGTGTGACTGCTTATTTAATTTCATGTAAATTTACGTGTCTATTTGTATATATTCAAAATTGAAGTATATAGATATTAATAAAATCGAACTAAAGAAAATATTTATGTATTCTATTTTTTATATTTAAAAATAATTACTGAACGTATAACTTACAATAACCCTATACTATGAGTTTCAAGAATGTTGTAACCGCCATGATACTGTTTACAACGAAATTTTTTAAAAGACCTTCCACTGTGATATGCTAAATTAAAAAAAAAATTCTACAAAAAGGTAATTTATTTTGGACCTATTTGATCAGGATAGTTTTTCACTCTTTTTTTATATATAAAATAATTATTTGCAATTATTTTTTTATTATGAAAGTTTCAAATATAACTTCATCCAACTCCAAATATGGAGTTGTATTTCATACTTGAAGTTTTATATGGAATTCGAAATTGTATTTCATATTATTCTTTTTGAAGGAAAAGTATGTATAAGGAACCAAATATTATTTGAAAAATAAATAAATAACACACCTTCATTTTCTACTTCAAAAAGTTTTAAATTAAAAAAAAAAGATATATTTTGTGATAACATGTAATATAACAGATATACGAAATCTACAAAATAGTGTTACGTAGGCCGGAAAGAGATAGAAAATTATTTATAAAATAAGTTCAAGAGTAATAGAACCTTAGTATATTATACTAAGTATATCTCTGAAAAATTTCATGCATAGATTGAGGGGATACTTATGCATTATCCCTAAAAAAAATTCAAACATTCTTAATTTTCTTTTACCATATACAACTTCAATTATAGTTCAACTTTAAAATTTGTAAATAAACAAATAATATTTGATTTTCACAATCAAGTACCTAATTATTAGAATTTCATATCAAATCATCATATGTCAAATAATTTGAGAGTAAGTGAGAGATCTTTTTAATTATATTTTTTTTTAAAAATAGTAATAATATTTATATTATTTGAATTGAGATTGAAATATGTATAGCAGGGCAACTTTTTATTTATTTTAGTGTGAGATAAGAAAATTATGGAAGTGGCAGACCTTGTGACTTGTAAATTGGGGCGTGGTCCTGATCTCCTACTATTGGGGAGAAGACACGTGTAAAACTTTCAACCTGTCTTTTTACACTTGATAAATATTTATTTTTATTTGTCACTTATTTTTTGAAGTATAAATATTTTTTATTTATAACGCTTGTCAAATCAAACAAAAACGTTAAATACTATTCTTCATATCATTGTTCAAGACTTAAAGCTAACGTTAATTAATAAGAATAATAATCGTTCTCCTAATAGGTGAACAAGTCATATTGTGATGAGTAAAATTGAATAGAGGAAATACTTATGCATTTATTTTTAATGTTAGTTTGGTCTTCAAGCTTGTAAAAGAAAAGTTAAATCTAACATATAATTTCTCTAGTTCCATAGTGGTGACAAACTATTAATAAAAAAAATGATATAGTTAAATTTATGTGAAGTTACACTATAATAAAAATAATTATTAGTGGCATAAATTTTAAATATGTACTTTTAACAGCAATTGTCACTCTTTGTATATGTCCATAAAGCATTTAGTGACATTGGTTCTAATGGTACTTAATTAATGCCGATAAAGACTTTAACACTTTTTATTAGTGTCAATATTTAATGCCGTTAAAACTTATTTTTATTGTAGTATTAAAATATGTATCTTAATCTATATAAATTTGTCTACTAGACGTTTGAATATCAATTAACTAACGGAAAATGTGAATAATATGAAATCAAGCGCAACAAATATAAGATCACACCATAAGATGTAGAAAAATATACTTATTTTGAGATAGATCAAAAAGAAAAATAATTCACTTAGTGTTTCAATATAGATTTTGAGAAACTTTTTTAAAAAATTATCACCAAATATTTATTTAATCATTTTGGTTTTATTTTCAAATTTAGATAATCATATTTTTCAAGTTCCTATAACATGATTTGTTTCTGAAATTTCTATTTTCATTTAAATTTTAGTTATCACAATTTTAAAGACTCAAAATTTCAATTATTTATAAAAAATGAAAGCTTAAATTATGGGGAAAAAAAATAGTTATATAATATTCGCATCAAATGTTAATTTTTACATGTCATATATATATGGAAAGCATCATATTCTGAATAAAGTAATTGAATTAGTCAAAGTCATGGTGATATTATATTTTTTGTGAACATAAAAGCTTTATCCAATGACAGAAAAAAGATAGAATGAAAGACAGATAAAAAGGTGAAAATAGAAGGACAGACAAAGAGTTGGTGAATAAGCAAATTGTCCACATAATACCACCTTCAATAAGGAAAACCAATCTATGTTGTCTCTTTATAGAGATGCAATTAATATTCTCTCTTACTTCCTTTTAGCTATCACAACTTAACTAATTAAGGGGGGTGGGGGTCCAAAAATTTGGTGTTCTTCTCTATTGCAGACAAAATGAGAACATTCGAGACCTGTACGTGTCTTTCGGTGTAAGAGATAAAAATATATAATTTTGAGTAGAAAAATTAATTTTGGGATAAAAGTTTGGTGTTTTGTTTTGGTTGGCATGTTTGGAATAACTTATTCCACCATTTATATCATAGTGATGAGATAAGTTATCTCATATACAGGGTGAAATAAGTTATCACACGATGACTAATTCCAAGATAATTAATCATGATATAACTAGTTCCCAACTAAACGATCCTGTAAAGTTTTACTTCCAACTCCATAAAAATTAATTTAAGATCGAGTATTTGTTTAAATTCATATAAGCAGATCAAATCTTTTGATCGGGGCGAAGCTACCCTTGGACAATGGATGTCAAGCGATATATTTTTATCGAAAAATTACTTTATATATATATAGGTCAAACTTTAATTTAATGAATATATATAAACGTGTTGAGTCAACTTGACATAAGTTGAAGGTTTAATATAGTGATTTAGTGGTTGCATAAATTGGTTGAGGTTGTGCATTTTATCCTTCATCGTTTCAAACGCTTTTTTCGCTGTATACTCCCTTCATTCTTCGGAGATGGAAGAAAGGAAATGCTGTTAGGACAGAGAAATTGAAAAAATAGTACGAAATAACTTCTTCTACCTATATCGGAGTTGAAGAACCTAAAGAAGAATTTGATGTCATTCCCACTGTAGTAAAATAAGAGTACCTGAAACATTTAATTTTTTTACTTTGTATATATTTTGATACTTGTTAATAAAAGTTTTGACTTCGCCACTATGACTCATATGCTTGATTGATGTGGAATGCTCAACAAAAAAAAAACTCTATTTTCTTACCATATTTAACAAGAGTGACTTTAAATTATTCATGTTTATTGAACTATATTCAAATTTATTTATGTACTATCTGAAATTGTTTAGCTTGATCATTCATATTATAGTTTGGCAAGATTAATTTGAAACCCTTTGTGGTAGCGAAAATATTTTATATTTGTCTTTGTCATTAAATAATTTCAACATGAAATTCACGTATTAAAATATTTTCGCAAAAGAAAAATGTATTAGATTTATTTAACCATTATTTAAAACTACCTCAAATTAAATCTATATTAGGGAGACACTGATGAAAATGAGATCTTCCTCTCCAATCATCTATAATAATATATGTTTGATTTAATACGATTCTTACAAAATACAAGGACAATTTAGTATATCACATTTATAATTATAAATTATTTTGAATATTAAAAATAAAAAATATTTAATAGCAAGAATACGAAATAATAAATTATGGTCTAACAAAAATTAAATAACAACTTTTTATCTTTGTTACTTTGTACGACTTCTATAATAGAGAAGCAAATTAGATAACTTTCTATAGACATACGTATGGTGTTCGAGCCCCTATTGGTGTATATATTTAAGTTTGGTGAAAATATATTTATATTTATATATTTACATACAAAAGATTTTTTATCACTATAATTTCACTATCATATGATGTAATAGCTTAGGTAAGACCCCCTGGGTTCAATGAACCAATTGCAACTTGAGAAATTTCCACTGATATATTTGTTTATTTACTCATATTTAAGGGCGATAAATGAACGAATTGAGTTAAATTTAAACAGATCAAAATAAATTAATTTCTTTTTTCATTCTTATTTAAATATTTTGTATTTTACTTTTTGGTTTATCTAAAAATTAGTGTGTTTTTAAAGTTTTTTCCCACTGATAAAAAATTCAATGGCTTGTATGAAAAATTTAAGTCCACATTGTTTTAAAAGATTAGATAGATTTATAATTTAAGGTTACAAGATTTAATTGTTTTCTTTTATTTTTATTACTCAAATTAAGACACTTAAATTTGAGATAGAAAAGGCAGTAAATAAATTGATTATTGACAACTCTAAAATTATTTGCACTGAATAAACTAAAATATGGATAAAAACTTAACCCGCTTAATTCTTACTAATTTAGTTTTTATTGCTTTGGTTGTTCTTATATAAATTCTTACTTCATGCTCTCCTCGTTTATGTGGTAGAGTTGATTAATTTAATGTATTTTAAATATTTTTAATTGTTAATTATTATGATTATAATACTTTTTTCGCAATTTTTAAATAACTATTATTTTAATTTTTTTAAAAGTTTTCATGTTTGAATTTCAATAAACATTTAAAAATATAAATCTCAAAATTCTAACAACGACACATACATTAAGGTAGAGCGAATATTTTCTTTTATATATATAAGCGAATCAATAATTCAATTAAATTTAAACGAATTATAATTTCACAAACTAATTTTATTGTAAATTTATATCGACCAGCGCACGTCACCCCCCCAGGTATTACTGTAGCTAAACTAATCTTAGCTAATGGGTGGCGGCTTGACCAGTAATTAGCCATAAATAGTGGGGAAAATCTACCTAATTAGATAACAACTATAACTATAACTTCCTCCTCCAATTCCAAAGCTTTTTTTTATTATTATTTTCAACCGTTGATAATTACTCCCTCGATCTATAATTATTGTCTATTTTAAAATTATTATATGTATTAATAAATTAATAATTAACGAATTTATTGTTTTACCTCTGATGAGTATGAAGTGGATGAATTAAAAGTTTATATTTTCAAGAAGTTTTATCTTTTTCAAAATAATTAATTGAGAGTATCCTTTCTTGATTAGTCAAAATAAACAAGTAATTAGGGACAATTAATAAAGGAAATTTGAACAAATAATTAGAAACAAAAGGAGTAGACTTTATCAATTAATAAAGATAAAATAGTAAAATTATTAAATTAATTATTATTTATTTAATAAATAAACACAACTAAGAAGGAAAGCTGGAAAATGACAATTACACGATCACTCCAAATAAATCGTCAAATAAAATAAGAATTGATAAAATTGTTTGTATTTTCGACTTAAAAAAGAACCTATACTATTCCATTACATCTTTGAATACATCATTATTAATTTTCTTCTATTTCTTTCATTTACAAGAACTTTTATTTATTTTGTTTTTTTCTGTTCACCAAAATTGACCCCCCCCCCCCCCCCCCCCCCTTTGTTTCATATTTAGCCTCTGCCCTCTATCCATAGCTATTAATATATTTAAAAATACGTGTGTCCCGTGGCTATATTAATGCCACATTACCCTTCCATACACTCTAGCTCGTTACTATGTAGCTTTTCGCTTTTGTTTCGAGTAACAGATTTAAGATTTTTGTTAACGGGGTTCAAAAAAAGAATAGTATCGTCTAAGATTCAAATTTGAGACCTTTCATTCTCTAATCTTACATTTTGAAGTTTCAAAATCATTATGTAAGCATAAATTTTTTTTAAAAATATTTTAAATATACGACATAATTTTCTTATCAAGAGAGTTCGGGTAATCT
Organism: Solanum lycopersicum; assembly: GCF_036512215.1. Lineage (NCBI taxonomy): Eukaryota > Viridiplantae > Streptophyta > Magnoliopsida > Solanales > Solanaceae > Solanum > Solanum lycopersicum. The sequence continues at coordinate 51,059,804 of NC_090801.1, read as the reverse complement.
CATCGGCACCCTCTAAGGTCCGCCCCTGTTGTTCCCAAATATAATTTTGTACATTGTAATTACTATATATTATAAAGTCAGTTACTCACGAGGTGACTATGTTATATTATTTACATGATAATTTCATTCATATATGGCAACGGGCCTGCTTGTGTTATCTAGGACCATATTTAGTATTTACGTGCTGCATTTTTTTTTATGATATAGCATAATATAGCATAATTGAAATATTTTTCAATACATGAACAAAATAATTACCTATATGTTTGATGCAATAAACTGAAAGTTTCATTGAAATTTCCTTACTGAAAATGTTCAGTGATTATTCTCACATATATTTTGATTGAACCACTAAAAAAAAAGTTACAATCATATTTTCATATGGAAAATCAGAAAGTTTCTCACCATGCATTTTTCAAACGAGTTGAGACTTAAGTCTGACAGAAAATAAGTGAATTATAACACAAAATTTTCACTAATTCATGATAGGAAAACAACTTTAATTTGTTTTTTTCATAGTGACATCTATCCTCTCGATGCTTGAAATTGACCTGACTTTAATCATCTTAATATGATTGTGTTGACTTTAATTTCATAAATAAAATTTTTCGATACAAATCTAAACTGATAGGTCCGATAAAATAAAAATTGTTACCCTCTCTAATTTGATGGAGTAGTACTCTTTTTTTTTGACCAACTTTATCCAGCTTACTAGGTATAATATGGTTAATGCAAGTCCTTGTCAACAAAAGCAAAAAGCCATGTAAATTTAAGCAGCAGTGGATAAAGAGATTAGATGATAGTCAGAAATTCACGTGCTTACATATACTTTCAAGATTAATTAAGGAGCAAGATATTTATATGACATTTCATCGCAATAAAAAAGAGATTTACTGATAATAAATTCTTTTTAACAGTAATATTTATTGTTACTAAAATAATTAACGACATTTATATGAAATATTGATTAGAAATATACATATTTATTATCGTCCCTATATATCTTATTGTGGCTAATATTTATTTATCCTAGTTTTCATAATCACTTGATTCTTATCCTCTCATTGACATCTTAACGGTTCCCTAGCTAATAATTGTCTGTTTAAAGATTGTTTACATGATTGATTAGTACTAAAACTTAACTTATTATTCTAAATGGAGTATTATTTTTATCAGATAATATATCACGTTATCACTATATATATATATATATATGTATTGGATACAAGTGTCTCCATTGTCTTGAATTCATCTCAAACATTGTTTTAATAAAATATTATAATATATGACGCTAAAAAAATGTTCGTTTTAAAGCAAAACTCTAAATAAATATCCTTTAATTTTTAATGTACACTTTGGGTATGTTGATTCAAGCAAAACAAGATAAGAATTAAACCTCTATACATAACTAACATAAATTAAAGCCAAAGCTAGCAAAATCTTGCTACTATAAATTAACAAGTCACATAATTAAATTTTATGAGTCTAACATTTAAATTCATGATACTTTGATGTTATATTAAATTAAAGATTGTATCTATTTCTTTTTACAATTTTTATAATTTTCGTATAGAAAATATATTTCATATTAAAAATACTGAATTTAAATAAATTATCGGTACACTGCCTCCATGTCCGAACGTATCACCAAATCAGCCAAAAAAGTCATTAATTCTTGAAAGTTCTCATATCAAATTCCCCAATTTAACAAATTTTATCTCATCGTTGGTGTTTGGATAAGTAGGATATATAGATGTTATAAGATTAGTCTATAAAAATATTATTGGTTCAGTTTATTTAAATTTGGGTTGATTATTAATTACTAATAACAAAGAAAATTGAGTATATAATTTGTCCAATTCATTTAAGTCTGGATAGATTATTGATTCTTAATTTTTAAAAAATTGAATTGATACCTAGTTTAAATTATCCACAAACTAAGCCATTACATAAAGTAATTCATCAAATAATATATATATATATATATTTAAAATTTTATAAAATTAGTATAAACGTATTTCACAGTAACATTTTAGAATATATTTTATTTTTTAAAAGTTGACGGCGTTAGATTGATATACGTTACTCACAGTAACGTTTTACTCGTGAAACGTTATTGTGAGTAACGTCTTACTCTTAAAACGTTACTCAGAGTAACGTATATCAACCTAACGCTGTTAGTTTTTAAAAATTAAAATATATCCTAAAACGTTAATGTAAAATACGTTTATACTAGTTTTATAAAATTTTATAAAAATATATTATTTTGATAAATTATTTTATATAATGACTTAATTTGATAAAAAAAATTCAGTTATATGTAATGACCCGTTTTAGCCTATTTCAATCCAAGTAATTTTTGAGTAATTTGCACTTCTTCCCCTATTTTGTGTTTATTTTTAATTTTTGTTCAAAAAATAATTTTTTTGTGAGATATAAATTTATATTTTAATATGATACATCCCACAAGTTATGCCCAAATATTACTTCCGTTTCTACTAACACTTATGCCTCACTAGGCCGCATACTATATCAAAAATGATCTTTAGCAATAATAATTTAATTATCATTAAGTATATATTTATAAAAGCAATTAATATTTTTTGTAAATATCACTAAATTATGTAGCATTATTGAATCTAATAACAATTAACCAATATCGATACAAACTTCAACATTCTTTATTAATGTGCATTAGTGCACCTATAAGTTTTATTGGAATGATAAGTTCGATTACTGGAGGAATTTTTTTTTAAATATAAGTCCATTTGAGAGAAAAGAAAATTAACAACCAATTCATTAAAAGAGCAAAACTTGTAATTTCATGTAAGTTTTGAGCAAATGATCAGTAATCTATTTATTCATTAACTCAACTTATTTTAACTCGTTTAAATTTAATCCAATTCGACCATTTAACACCTGAGATACACTTAGAAACCATTGGAAGAGATGGCAATATGGATATTTGTTAGAAGAAGTGAGGTTTATTTGAGAGAGGGTACCTTTATAAATAATGTCACATGAGGTCTATACTCTTCCAAAGTCTTAATTAGACAACAAACACCTTATTCTCTTCATCACTCCACAACTAGCTTTTATAATAACTATAATAAAAGTCCTCACCATTGTACTCTCTCTCACACATTTATCCACTTTCATTTCTTCAACATAAAGCAAAAAAGTTAACATGAATAATGATAATCAAATGTTACACATTTCTCAGTACTATTCTGGTATCTACACTCAACAAGGTTAGTACCATAACTACTTTCTCTTTAGGATTTAACTTTATAGACACTAATCTGTCTTATTTTTCATGCTATTAATTCCCTTTTGTAACGAATAGTTATATGAAAATATAATTTAGATGGTCTGATAGTATCGTCAGTACAAATTACTTATAACTCATAAAAATATTGTCATGACTTGATTTTAATTAATTTTTGTATTCTTGACAATATCTCCTAAAAGGTAACTATAGATGAAACGATAGATAAAAGTGAAATTCTTAGTTGTATACTAATATGTAGTTGAAGAGATTTTTTTTTACAGTATCAGTGTATATAAATTACAGGAGAGGGAAAAGCAAGGAGGAGAAGAAAGAAGAATAAAGGAGATGATGTAAACGGGGCGATGATGATGATGATGAGGAAGAGGAAATTAAGTGACGAACAAGTGAATTTACTTGAACAGAGTTTTGAACACGAACACAAATTGGAGTCTGAGAGGAAAGACAGACTTGCCTCGGAGCTAGGACTAGACCCGAGGCAAGTAGCCGTGTGGTTCCAGAATAGAAGGGCTCGATGGAAGAGCAAGAAACTAGAGGAAGAATACTCTAAGTTGAAGAATGAACATGAAACTAACATTGTTGACAAATGTCGTCTTGAAAATGAGGTCCGTGGATATTTCTCTCTCTTTCTTTTTCTATTTCGAGTTTAATAGCTATATATAGACAAAAAAAAAGTCATATTACTCAAAAGATAATTATTCATATTTTACCAAAAATCGAAAACCTAAGTACCAAAAGATTAATAACAAACGTTTATGTGGTCCTAAAAGTATATTCCATCTATTCTATTTTAAATATGGTATTATTTCATTGAACCCAAAATTTAAAATAGTAATTTAATTTTGATTTTATGTCATATTAGAAACGGTGAAATTAGAATATAAAAAAATAATTTTGATTAAGAAAAGAACATCACCTTTTAAAATTAAATTTCAATTTTAACAGTTTAATATATTAGTTCAAAATCGATAAATATTAAACAATGTCTAATAAATTATAACGTTCAAAAATACGAATATATTTTTTTTCTTTTTAGTGGTTAGTATTTATTTTACGATCTCACTAGTTTGATCATCCGTACACTATTCTTAGATTAGCACATGCCAATATGCTCTTTCTACACACGTGGACGTGCCATATTTTGAAATCCAATCTAATCGAATAATGTACTTTTTGTGATGAGAAATAATTTTTAAAAAAAGTTTAATTTAGCGGACGCAAATATTTTAACTACATATTCATGCTTATTAACAAAAAAATCGTTATTTTCTTAAATTATATGTCCAGTTAGATCAAAATACACTTTCATTCTTTTATCGTGATCGATCGTCACAGTATATATGTTAAATCCTAAATGAGACGATCTTTTGGTACAGGTATTGAAGCTAAAAGAACGAATGTGTGAAGCGGAGAAGGAGATACAACGGCTGTTGACGGAGCGATCCGACGGCGTTTCGATCAATAGCCCTACAACTTCATCACTCTCAATGGAAGCAGCCATGGATCCTCCTTTTCTTGGAGATTTTGGGTTTGATAATAGTTTTTATGGGCCTGGTCATGATGGAATGGAATGGGTTAATAACTTGTACAATATGCCATATCATATGTGACCTAATAATCACTAGCTAGTAGTAATATTTTATGTTTGTACATTATTTTATCCTTTGTATTATTATTAGTGTGCAATATTAATGTTAGTAAAATGACTAGCGAGATATGAAATATATATTAACTTTGCTTTTGAGTAATATTTAGTGTATATGTATGTTGCAATAATATTTAATTTCGTCATCTTCATGATTTGAGTCGATTATATGAATTCTCATTATGACTATTGTATATTTTATGTATATCACATATATTACACAATATATAATTAAGGATGTCGATGAATGGATACGACTCCCTTGGGACTTATAATTATATGAATTCTTATCAAACTGTGAAGTGCATGCACTCATAAATAATTCTTATGCTCCAGTGAACAAAATAAAAATTCTATTGAGGCTTTTTAAAAGATTAAAAATTCAATTTTCATTGAATTTTGTGATTTGTTGAATTTTTTTTACAATTTAAAGATTGAGGTTTGTTAAGGATATCATTTCGAAATTATTCAGAATTTTGAAGCTATTTAATGAAAATTTAACTCATTTTGGATGAATTCTCGATGCTGATAGTTTGTAGAAGATGAAACTCAATTTTTGTGTATGTACTAATTTTGTATGATAATGTGAAAGTGTATATAATCACATGTTATATTTTATTCTATACTTACACATATATACATACTACATAAATATGTTATTTAACTTGACCGCATTTCACATTTATGCACTTCAAATTTGAACGTGTAACTTGGTATAAAGTCGAACAAGTAGGCACATGAATCACATATGAGACATAATACACGTAAGACGCAAATTGTCACGTAGAATGTCACATAGGACGTGTGTGTTTATTTATTCAACCATATATAAGTTTATGTGTCTACTTGTACACATTAAAAGTTGAAGGATATAAATGTAAAGTGAGGCCAACTTAAAGGACATGTTAATCCATCTGTCCCTATTTAGTTGTCCATTTTATAAAAGACACACATATTAAGATAACAATAATTAACATAGCGAAGTTACAATCTTACCCTTATTAAATATGGTTTCAAAAAGTATGAGTTAAAACTATGAAATTTTCAAAAAGTTTTAAATGAGGGTATAATAGAATCTTTTTTTTTGTTCTTTCTTGATTTGTCAAAATAAACAAGTAAATAGGGACATTAAAAAAAGAAATATGGACAAGTAAATAGGGACAGAGGAAGTATTTATGTATTATACCCTTTTATATATAACTGTTACATTATCTACAAATAAACACATAGTAATATTTTGTTTAGTGTGTATATTAATACATAAATATTGTTGCGGGAAAAAGAAGAAAGAAAAATATTGTAAAACTTCACTAAATCAATATAGGTCAAATCATGAAATATATTTATTTTATAGAGTTATTTTTTAATTGATAAATTTATATTTATTAATTTCAAGAGTATTTTGAGATTCAATGAAGGTTAATTTTGATTAAATAAAAGGTATTGTATTTATTAATTTATATATAATATTTATTGAATTCACATAACAAAATAAATTTATTATAAAGTTAAAGATGATACAATATCTTTGAAATGAGTTACCTGTAAGGAAGTATCTATTGCATTTTGAGCTCATCATGCAGTTCGAAAAGACAATGTTAGAACTTTTTGATACAATAAGAAAAATTAGAGATGAACTTCAACTAAATTTAAATTTTAACTAAAAAAATGACAAAATAGAATTATATTTCACTAAATTGTCTTAGATATATTTGTACTTTTAATGAAATTAATTTATGATAATAATGGGACCATACACTTATATAGGGATTTTCGAAAAATATATTATCTTACCAAAATGAGTGATTTTTTCATTGGCCCAAGTTAGAACCGAAGAAAAATATTATCTTAGAGGGATTATTAGTTTACGAGTATTAATTAGTGAGGTTATAATGTATAACTAAGTGGAGTAATATTTTGTGTTGATTTATATATATATATATATATATATATATATTCTTTTAAAAGAAAATCCCTAATCCAAGATGTCGTTGCATTTTATTAGTCAGAGCCTGGAACCAAAAGGGCAAAAAAAATTATCAAAAATTTCAAAAGAGCATATCAATTTTTTTTAACCAAAAGAGTAAAATCGCTCCTGATGAATCAATTTTGTTCTGACAATTTTCTTTTAATATCACTGCGAATGCAACGTTTTTTTTTTAAAAAATTGAAATTGAAATCACTGCAAAGTTAATAGAGGCAGGCAACATTTTGGTCTGCCCCTACAACATTTGTTAAATTTTTTTTTTTTGACAAATTATTGCTATGGCAACAATTTAAGGAAAAAAGAATTTTTTTTGGATGACAGCGATTTCTGTGTATTTTTTAAAAAAATTAACACATTAATTTTGTCAGAAGAGTCAAGAGCGATTTTGCCCTTTTCTTTAATAAAAAAAAATTAATATATCTTATTGAAATTTTTGACAATTTTTTTTACCCTTTTAACTTCGGACTCTTATTAGTCATCTATAATTTATATGTTAGTTTAAAATTTATATGGAGGCTTTCTGAAAGATTACAAATTTCCCTAGATTTTGTGATTTGTTGAGCTTTTTTTTTTTACAAATTAATGACTGTGGTTCATTGGAGATGTCATTTTGAAGTTGTAATTAAAATTAGAAGATATTCCATGAAAATACATTTTGATGGTACTTCGTGTTCAAAGTTTGTAGATAAAATCGTTTAAACGCATGTATACATATTTCTTATACATTTTTATAAAACGATCATAGATTATCTATAACAAGTATTTAGTGTTGTATAATATATTGTATTTGATGTGCATAAACACTATTACAATTTTTTTTGTTTTTAAATTACAGGTTTAAGGTAGACATATAGCTACGTGAATGTATATGTTTGAGAGTATTTTTTTAAAGAAAATCTTATTCATAATCTCCCTTGCATCTTATGAGTTATATATAAATCTGAAGTTTCAGTAAAATATATAAATAAAAAAATAATTACTGAGCTTTTTGAAAAGCTTGACAATTTATTAAATTTCATGATTTGTTGAAATTTTGACAATTGATTTTTCAGGTATGTTGGGATGTTATTTTAAAATTATGGTTAGAAATTAAACTCAATTTTCCCATAATTTTGTATACTTGTGTTAAAGGGTGTATAAACACATTATCTTGTATACACTTTTATATATGTTTATACAAGACCGATACATTATCTATATAAGTACAATGTACTATTGTATAATATTGTATTACCATGTGTATAAACATAGTTGCATAAAACAATTAGCTACGCAGGTATAAGCTAAAAATGTTGCTACCATGAATTTTATATTTTATGAATTGTATTTTTTTTTATATATATAAAGAATAATAATATTAAATCATTTTTATTAGGCTATCTCCAATCCATCTCTATTTTACTTTTTATTCTCTATATTTGGAGAGTAAAATAGAGAATGGACACTCCAATCCACCTCCATATCACTCTCTATTCTTCAAATTTAGAGAGTTGAATAGTCGTTCTCCAAATTTGGAGAACTACTATTAATTTTTTTTAATTATTTCCATTACTTTCCAATTAACATATTAATTTACATATAGTTTCATTAATTAAATATCTAATATTCATACATCATTTTAAATGTAATATAATATTTTAAAAAGTATATTATTTAATATATACTACTTTGATTTCAAATTAATATATTTTATTATTAATTTTCATGATAAAGAATACACAAAATTAAAATGGTAAGATGAAAATTTTAATGTAAATATAAGATAACAATACGATAGATAACATAATAATTTAAATACAACATAAAATACAATAATAACATAATAATTAATTCGCGATGAAATAAGAATCATGTCAAAAAGATGTTGAACAAGAATTTGGAGTTTTGCAATTATTGCAAGTTCGTCACATTTTCGGAGAAAGAAAGTGCTACATGATATAATGACTATATATATTATACTACACAACGTGATAATTGAGGATGAACCTGATCCTAATGCAACAAGTTGTTGTAGAGGCTACAACGACAAAAATGGTGTTAGATGAAAATCTCCGATTTGAACAATTTTTAGCTAGATATAATAAAATTAAGGACAAAAATGATTATTTAGAACTCCGTAATGCAATAATAGAGTACGTATGTGAGCAACGTAATAATTTCAAAAATTGAGTGATTATGTAATGTTTATGTAATCATATTTCAATTTTATTTGAATTTGTTCATTAATTTATATTATATAATATTTTCGTGGAATTTATGGTATTTCATTTTTTGAATAAAATATAATAATTAAATATAGAAATTGAAAAAAATAAATTTTTGTATCATATGAGAATTATATGAAGTAATTATTGGGAGAATAATAAATAATTTATTTCATGAAATAAGAAAATAAGAATGAAATAGAAATAATAATATAATATTAATGAAAGAGAAAAGATTCTTTTTAGAGAGTAACATAAAGAATTGGGTTAGAGTTGGTTGTCTGAAAAAATAGAAAACTCTATATCTGGAGAGTAAAATAGAGTGTAGGGTTGGAGATGCCCTCAAAGAGAATCTCTACCGTAAACAATTTTATTTCTTGAGCTCAGTGTTTTTTATACACTATATTACTCTCTCTGTTTTAAAAGAATGATCTAGTTTGACTTGAAATAGAGTTTAAGAAAAGACAAAAGACTTTTTAATCATGTGGTTCTACATTAAAGTTATGTCAAATGTACCAAAATGCCCTTTAATCTTGTGGTCTTAAACATGCCACGTGGAAAGTCAAAGTTAAAGTGTTGCCAAAAAAAAGAAAGATGTCATTCTTTTTTAAATAGACTAAAAAGGAAATAGGGTCATTCTTTTTTAAACGGAGAAAATGATTTTTTTTTTTAAATGTGATAAACTCCTCAATTAAGCAAATATTATTATCATATTTTCTAATAATTTTATACTAGATTCCAAGTTAGATATAACTATATATACATTTTTTTTCTATCAGATTCGCTGAATAGAGAGGGAAACGAGTGCGAACAAGAGAGAGGTGATCTAGTGAGATTTGTCAATGTATTTCAAATACATACCAATCACATTAGATATATGTATTTGATGCGATTTACATGTATCGGGGATACCGTATGCACGAGTGAGATAGAAGAGTACGAGCAAAAAGGAGGGAGGCGAACAAAATTTATTAATGTAATCCAGATACATTTTTATCCACTTGAATACAATGTATTGTAATAAATTACACTTAATTTTGACCACATGTATCTCGACGCATCAAAATCTGATAAAATTATTGCAAACTAGCATATATCTAAGTAATTAAATTTTAAACTAGTGAGATTTATACAAGTTGCCCTAGAAAAAACTGTCTTGGACTGTTACAGTAAAGTTGTGGTTAAAATATTGTAATATATGAAAGAGATTATATAGCTCAAAATTGTATATACCGACATAGCTCACATTAGTGATCTGTTATATTGTGATATATTTGATGGACACCACAGAAGAGATCTTTTAGTGCATAACTAATGAATATGACATCAACTATTGGTGTAATATGGTCATTGTCCAAGTGGAAGAATGTTAAACTTTTTATTATTTTTATGTGTGACCCAATTAGTATAAAATTCATAACTAATATTCAATGAAAAACAAATCTGATCTATTGGACTAGTTACTTGATGGGCGCAACAAATTAATTCACGATTAGAGTTGTCAAAAAAGGATGGCCCGGCCCAGCCCAAGCCTTATGATCGAAGGAATTCAAAGAGCTAGGGCGGGCCTTTCCTTCATTTGGAAAAGCCTGAAAATGTTTAACCCAACCCAACCTTAAAATGATCAAGGGCTGAGGCGGTTCAGCCCTCCTTTTTTTTCATTTTTTTCTTTTCAAACTTATAGTTCTGTAACATCAAGAAAGTGATAATATTTTCAAATTAAATATGGCAAACAATGATTTTGTTTCAATAAACTGACGAAAAAATCTAGTGTAATTAGCATCTACCCGCATACCAAATATGCGAGCGAGACAAAGAGTTACAAGCAAGATGGGAGGGAGGCGAGGATGCAAGATTTGTCTATGTATCCTTGATACATGCAAATTTACTTGGATAGAGTGTATCTAGAAGAAATTAACCTAATTTGAATCCATATATTTCAAGAAATATGTAACTGGACGTATCAAAATTTAATAAGATTCATAATATTATAACATAACGTGTATTTAAGTAATTAAATCATATATAGCTGAGATTATTGTAACTTATACTTAAATAAAAAGTTTTGGGTTATGGGCCAACCCCGGCCCGACCTCGATCAAGCCTCAATGGCCAAGGGCTTATATGGGCCAGTCTTATAAGCCCTAGTTTTAAATGGTTTGAATAATTATATCCCATCCCTACCCCAATAATGGGTTGAGTTGGGCCGGTCCTACCAGCTAAGTCCGTTTTGATGGCTTTGATCATTACCTCTATAAATTGATTTTTCCTCTATCTATTAGGGTTACATCAAAATTCTCTACACTTTTTCTTCACCAACAGTCGTGGTAAGCTAAGGCAGGATTATGACAGAATTAAACAGTTCGCTCCTCTATGTGATAATTTCTTTCACAGCAGGTGTGTTTTCTATAACATTTTCTCTGTAAGATTATTATATTTAAAGTTCTAGATACACGCTAAACTTAGATTTGCAGGAATAAAATAAACATTCAATAAAAAATAATTTAACTAATTTTGTTGAAATTATGATAAATAAATGACTATAATTTGTTCTACAATTTATTGAACCAGATTTAAGTTATGAGTTTTTTTTACCGTAAAAAAAGCATGGATGATAATGATACATCAATTAAGATTATTGTCAAGTTAAGGAATTTCTTAAATATGAATAGGTATTTAGTAAGTCGAAAAATTTATAGCACCAAATTATTAATAAAAAAAATTTAATCACTCAATTAATTTTTTTTCTTCATATTTCACTAATTATAAAAATTACAAATGAAGTAATTATTTTTTCTTTTATACATAACTCTTTTCTTAAATATTGTACTATTTACTTTTAGGATGAATCTTATTTTGTCAAGACTTTCCTAAATGGAGAATTTTAAACATAATAACTAATCAACTCGTTCAAATTTTTATTTTCACTTTTTCTTTAAATTTATTGATGTCACAATTCAAATCATCATGTTTAATGTCTACACTAATTGTTCAATGGAAAAATCAAATCTTAAAAGATCAAGCATACTAAGACTATGCTCGAATAATCAAGTACTAAGACAAAATAAATAATAAATAAATAAAAAATGTAAAAACCTAAATTATTAAGAAGGCTAATATTGTTGAATGGGAGAAACAACTTCATGAACATAATCAACCAACAGAAGACAATGATAACAATATCGGAGAGAAGAATGATAGCGATCCAAAAATTTAATTTTGATTAAATATTTATTGTTGAGACAATAGTAATTTTATATTTATTATCAACAATATTTTATATTTCATATCGTTTATCTATCCTTATTATTATGTTATTTGTTTTATTGATATGTTGAAGTTATTGTGATTTCTTGAAAAAATTGTCTTATTGTTGTTCATTCAATATTGTTATGTTAGACAATTTATAAAGTTCATCTTTTTTTTTTTTGGTCATATATATCCTCCCTTCCATTTTCTCTTTAACTTGAATAACTTTAAATTAATTTTATTCTATAAAAGTATTAATGGAGACATTCTGATTATTTATAGAGTTAATGAAATTTTTTGTTGGTTAAGAACTCGCTACCATAAAAAATATCTATCATAAGTGTGCATGTCAAGTTCCGGATAGTAGAATAACTATAATTTTTTTGATTTTTAAAGTCCATATAAAAAAACTATGTCTTATTATAGTTATTCTACTATCCATGAAAAATTATGAAAAAAGAACTAGGCATACACACTTATAATATATATTTTTATTTTTTATAATGACGAGTTTTCAATCAATAAAAAAATTTCAGTAATTCTATAAATAATCAGTATGTCCCAATTAGTATTTTTATAGAATAAAATTAATTTAAAGTTATTCAAGCTAAAGAGAAAGAGGAAGGTATGATATATACGATAGAAAAAAATAAATTCAAACAACATTCTAAATTGTACACATAGCAACATTGAATGAACAACAATAAGACAATTTTTTCAAGAAACCAAAATAACTTCAACATAACAATAAAACAAACAACATGATAATAACGATAGATAAACGATATGAAATATAAAATAACGTTGAAAATAAATATAAAATTACTATTGTCTCAGCAATAAATGCTTAATCAAAATTAAATTTTGGGACTGCTATCATTCTTCTCTCTAACATTGTTATCATTGCCTTCTATTAGTTGATCACGTTCATGAAGTTTCTTCTGCCATTCAGTAACTTTAGTCTTTTTAAAAAACTTGATAATTTATTAAATTTTATGATTTGTTGAAATTTTGAAAATTTATTTTTCAGGTTTGTGGGAATGTTATTTTAAAATTATAGTCAAAATTTAAAGTTATTCAATGAAGATTTAACCCATCGGGAATTAAATTTCGTAGGAAAGTAAACTCAATTTTCCCACAATTTTGTATACTTGTGTTAAAGGGTGTATACACAATTATATATGTTTATACAAGATCGATACATTATTCCATATAAGCAAAATATACTATTGTATAGTATTGTAATACCACGTGTATAAACATAGTTGCATAAAACAATTAGCTACGCGGGTATAAGCTAAAAATCTAACTACCATGGATTTTATATTTTATGAACTGTATGTTTTTTTTTTTAAATAATAAAAAACCATGTTTATAAAAAAGAATCTCTATCATAATCATTTTTATTTCTTAAGCTCATTGTTTTTCATGCACAACATATTAAATTAAAACAAAACAACAGAAACTTCTCTATGCAAACATTCTTATCATATTTATTAATAATGTTATACTAGATTGCAAGTTAAATGTAACTAGATACATATCTTTTTCCTATCAGATACACTGAATAGAGAGGGAGACAAGTGGGAACATGAGAGAGGCGAGCTAGTGAGATTTGTTTATGTATTTCAAATACATGTGAATCACATAAGATGTATGTATTTGGTTCGATTCACATGTATATGGGATACCGAATACACAAGTGAGATAGGAGAGTGACGAGCAAAAGGGAGGGAGGCAAGCGAAATTTAATTAATGTATTCCAGATACATTTTTACCCACTTGGATGCAATGTATAGATAACAAATTACACTTAATTTTGACCATATATATCCTGACATACATGTATCTGGACGCATCAAATTTTGATAAAATTTGAAATATTGCAAACTGTAAAAGAACTAACTAAATGTGTACAAGTTCCCTAATAATACTAGCTGTAATTGTACACTATTAAAGGTGTAAATATGTTTAGGTGGTTAGTTAGTTAGTTAGAATGTGTCAGTAAATTAGTTAGAGGATATTAGTCATAGCATGTGATTATATAAAGCAATGTATGTAGCATTGGAGTATTATCAACAAAAATTTTCTCTTCTTCCTCATTACTTCTCTGTTTCTCTCAAACACTCTTCAATGGTATCAGAGCAATACGAGCTTGGATTTGAACTATTCTTACACAATCGGTAAAGAATTTCATTGTTTATTAGCCAATTGTACTTCCTCTTTGTTCGATTTCATGGATGTTCAAGGAGTTGTTTCAGGACCTTCCATATCTGCTCTTACTTTTGATCATCTTCATCCTCTGTATCTGTATCCATCAAATTCACATGATCATTGAATGTTGGGATCTTACTTACTGGAAGTGATAACTATACCTTATGGAGTAAGGCTATGGAGTTAGCTTTGCTGGGGAAGAATAATGTTGGATTTATCAATGGAACAGTGAAGAATACGCAATTCACAGGGGATTTGACTCGACTTTGGGATCGATTTAATGCAATAGTTATTTCGTGGATATTGTGCAATGTAAGTAAGATCTTCACAGTGGAGTTTTTTATTGTTCAGATTCACACTTGATTCGGGAAGATCTTAAGGAGAGGTTTAATAAGGTAATAGCTCTTGTATTTTTCAGTTACATAAGGAAATTTTTACTCTTGTTCAAGGTGTTTCATCTGTATCACTGTATTACTCTAGACTGAAGGATTCGTGGGATGAGTATGATTGTATAATGCCTCCTCCAGCTTGTACATATTCTAGATCTAAGGAATTTTTCGAGCAATCACAGCATAAGAGAATGTTGCAATTTCTTATGGGGCGTAACGACAATTATAGTCAGGCTAGAAGACAAATCTTGTTAATGCCACAACTTTCTAGCATCAATCAAGCTTATGCTATGGTTAATCAAGATGAAAGTCAAAGAATGGTAGCCGGATCAAGTAGAATAATGTCTGATATGGTTCCTACTGCAATGTTTACTTCTAAGTCTGGCCCTAGCAGTCATAAACATAGAAGACCTTATAATCCTAATGCTTTTTGTGATTTCTGCAATATAAAAGGTCACATGAGGACTAATTGTAACAAACTACTGAATGTGATTTCTGTCACAAAACTGGTCATTTAAGGGTAACTGTTATAAACAGATTGGATATCCAACTGATTACAAAGGTAAAAGAGATACAATTGTTGCTAAAAATTCTACTTATCATGCAGGGCATGTATCTCAACAGTATCAATATGATAAATCAGAGCCAATTTAATCATCTCATAATCAGATGCAATTTACATATCCTCAGATGCAGTCATTATATCATGATCAGATGCAAATGCAATTTCCATATATTCCTCCTTCACAACATAATGAATCTCAGCAGCATGTGCCTATGCCTTTATTCACACCATTGCAACATCAGAAACTACTCAAAATGCTTAATCAAACTAAACTTGATGGCATAAGTGGCACTGCTAATATGAAAGGTAATCATTTGCCTTCAGGTGCTTCTTTGAAGTGGATTATAGACACTGGTGCATCCCATCATATATTAAGAGACCATACATGTTTATATAATTCAGTTTTGATAGAGAATACAGGTCAAGTTCAGTTGCCAACTGGTACTTCTGCTAATGTTTCACATAGTGGAGATTGTCACATAGGAGGAGGTGATGTTCTTAGAAGAGTGTTATGTGTACCAGCTTTCAAATTCAATCTTATGTCAGTATCTCAAGTGACAAAAGATTTGAATTGATGTGTCACATTTTTTCAAAATTGTTGTGTTTTTCAGGACCTAGGATCTAGGAAGGTGAGAGTGATTGGTGAAGAGAAAGATGGACTTTACACTTTTTACTCTCAGCATGGTCAGTATAGTCACAAGGTATCACAATCACACCAATGCGTGACAACCATTCAGGGTATTAAGGTCAATGCAAATATTTAGGATCAAAGGCTGGGACATTTTCTCATGGGTGTCATCAGAAAAATTTCAACATTTCACAAGTTTGGTAACAAGTTTACTTTACATAAGTGTGCTATTAGTCCTTTTTCTAGGCAGACAAGATTATCTTTTCCACACAGTACTAGTAGTTCTACTTGTATTTTTCAGCTTCTACATATGGATGTTTGGGGTCCCTGTAGAGTTGAAACATATGATGGTTTGAGACATTTTTTGACTATTGTTGACGACTATTCTAGATGGACTTGGACTTTCTCAATGAGACTTAAATCTGATCTTGTTAGTTTTTTGAAATAATTTATTGTTGAAATAGAAACTCAATTTGATAAAAGGATCAAAAGGATAAGATCTAATAATGGTATTGAATTTTTCAATTCTAACTGTCATGATTTATTCAAACTTCATGGCATCATTCATGAGAGTTCTTATCCATATACACTTCAACAAAACGGGATGGTGGAAAGGAGACATACACACATTCTAGAAACTGCAAGGGCTATCAAATTTCAAGCTGGTTTTCCTGATAAATTTTGGGGTTTATGTATTCATGCTGCTACTCATGTATTAAACAGAATTTCTTGTACAACATTGGGAAATGTATCATCTTTTGAGAAACTATATTGAACATCTCCTTCTTTAGATCACATAAGAGTTATTGGATGCTTGTGTTTTGCCACCAATCTTACCACACATGATAAGTTTAGTCCAAGGGCAATAAGAGTTGTTTTGATGGGATATTGTACAACTCAAAAAGGGTACAAACTATATGATTTGGAAAACAAAAAATTCTTCATCAGCAGAGATGTGATATTTTTGGAAAAAGTTTTTCCTTTCCATGACAACACTCCTCAACAAACACAACAACTAAACTCACCTGACATGTTTGCTTATGATGCCATAGTTGCAGATTCTACATCTTCAGTTACTTGTCAAGACAATGAGTGTATATCTTCTTCTCAGAATTGTGAGAATTGTGAAATTGATTCACCTGATAATTCAATTTCATATGACACTCCTTCATCACCTGTGAGGAAATCAAGCAGAAGTTCTAGACCTCGTGTTTGGCACAAAAATTATGCAATCAAAGTTGGTTCCAAGAAGTGTAACTATTCTATTGCCTCAGTTTTAGACTATACAGGATTATCACCTACATATCAGAGTTTTGTCTCAAAATTTTTTGTTGAAACTGAACCATCAAACTATTCAGAGGCAGTACAAGATCCTAGATGGGTAGCTACTATGAAGAATGAGATCAAGGCACTAGAAGATAATGGGACATGGGAATTGGTGACATTGGCCAAGAATAAAAAGGTCATAGAGTGTAAATGAGTGTACAAGATCAAATATAATGCAGATGGAAGTGTGGAGAGGTTCAAGGCTAGACTAGTTGCTAAGGGGTACAATTAAAAGGAAGGTTTTGATTATCAAAAGACTTTTTCTCCAGTGGTGAAAATGGCAACTATGAGGTCTGTTGTTTCTATTGCAGCTGCAAATCATTGGACATTACATCAGATGGATATATATAATGCTTTTTTACAAGAAGATTTGTATGAAGAAGTATATATGACACCCCCTGATGGTCTTAATAGAAAAGTTGGCAGTGATCAAGCATGTAGATTGTTGAAATCTCTCTATGGTCTTAAACAGAATTCGAGACAGTGGAACATTTAACTAACCACTACCTTGATTGATTCAGGCTTCATATAGAGCAATAGAGACTATTCTTTGTTTACTAAGAGGAAGGAAAACAAATTGATAGCTGATTAGTTTGTGTAGATGATTTACTGATAACAGGAAGTGATTCCAATATGATTCATGAAACTAAGACAACATTGCATCATGCATTCAAGATTAAATATTTAGGAGAACTAAGGTACTTCCTTGGGTTGGAGTTTGCTTGAAGTGAAACTAAGATACTCATACATCAAAGGAAGTACACTTTGGAGTTATTAGCTGATATGGGGCTATCAGGTGCTAAGCCAGTGTCAACACCTATGGAACTGAATCTAAAACTCACCTCTACAGAGTATGATGATCACATAAATTCTACATATGTTGATACACTTCTTGAGGATCCTACAAGTTATCAATGATTGATTGGAAGGCTATTGTATCTCACAACCACTAGATCAGACATATCATATGCAGTTCAGTGTCTAAGTCAATTTATGCATGCACCAAAAGCTTCACATATGAATTAAGCACTCAGATTGGTCAGATATTTGAAGACAGAACCAAGTTTGGGAATTCTAATGTCATCAACTGAAGGAAATAATTTACAGGTGTTTTGCAATACTGATTGGTGTTCATGTATCAACAGTAAGAAGTCAATCACTGATACTTAATCAAAAATGGAGAATCTCTTATTTCATGGAAGTCGAAAAAACAGGTTATAGTCTCCAGAAGTTCAGCTAAGGCTGAGTACAGAGCCATAGCCTCAATTGTTGCAGAGGTTGTTTGGACTGTTGGTTTGTTTCAGGAATTAGGGGTTGCTATTTCTCCACCAGTACCTATTTATTCAGACAGTACTTCATCATTACAAATTGCAACCAATCCTGTGTTTCATGAAAGAACGAAATACATAAATATTGATTGCACTTTATCAGCGAAAAGATTCAAGATGGACTGCTTATCACTGCCTATCCACCATCCTCAGAACAGCCTGAGGATATCCTTACTAAAGCACTTGGGGAAGGCCTCACACGTATCTAATGTCCAAGCTAAGGATGAAGAACATCTTCATAGCTCCTAGCTTGATGGGGGCTGTAAAAGAACTAACTAAATGTGTACAAGTACCCTAATAATACTAGCTGTAATTGTACACTATTAAAGGTGTAAATATATTTACTTAGTTAGTTAGTTAGAATGTTTCAGTAAATTAGTTAGAGGATATTAGTCATAACATGTAATTATATAAAGCAATGTATGTAGCATTGGAGTACTATTCAACAAAAATTTTCTCTTCTTCCTCATTACTTCTTTGTTCCTCTCAAACACTCTTCAATGGAGTTTTTACTCTTTTAATTCATATTCTTAACACAAACTAGCGAGTAGCGTATATCCAAGTAATTAAATATTAAACTAGTGAGATTTCTGTAAGTTGTCCTAGAAAAAACTGTCTTAGACTGTCAGAGTAAAGTTATGGTTAAAATATTGTAGTGCATGAAAGAGATTATTTAGCTCAAAATTATGTATACCAACATAGATCACATTAGTGATCTGTTATATTGTGCTATATTTGATGGACACCATAGAAGAAATTTTTTAGTGCATATTTAATGAATATGTCATCAACTATTAGTGTAAATATGATCATTGGTCCAAGTTTCAGAATGTTAAATTTTTTATTCTTTTTATGTGTGACCCAATTAGTATAAAATCTATAACTAAGATTCAATGAAAAACAAATCCCATCTATTGGACTAGTTATTTGATGAGCGCATTAGACTAAATCACGATTAGAGCTGTCAAAAAGAATCGGTCTGGTCCAACCCAACTCTAGCCTCACGAGTCAAGGAATTCAAAGGGCTAGAGCGGGCCGACCCTTCATTTGAAATGTCGTGAAAAAGTTCAACCCAACCAACCTTAGAAAAAACGAGGGCTGAGGCGGTCCAATCCTTCATTTTTCATTTTTTTTTCTTTTCAAATTTTTAGTACTATAACATCAAGAAAGTGAGAATATTTTCAAATCAATTATGACAAACAATGACGTTGTTTCAATATAATAACAAAAAAATCTAGTGTAATTAATGTGTATCTCGCATACCAGATACGCGAGCCAGACAAAAGAGTGACACACAACATGGAAGGGAGGCGAGGATGCGAGATTTGTCTATGTATCCTTGATACATGCGAATCTACTTGGATAGAGTAAATATACAACAAATTAAATTAACCTAATTTGAGTCCATATATTCCTAGATACATGTATTTGGACGTATCAAAATTTAATAAGATCAATAATATTACAATGTAACGTGTATTTAAGTAATTAGATTACATACTACTGAGATTATTGTATGTTATACTTAAATAAAAGGTTTTGGACTATGGGTCGACCTCGATCAAGCCTCAAGGGCCAAGGGTTTATATGGGTTAAGCTTATAAAGCCTAGTTTAAATGGGTTGAAAAATTCTATCCCAACCCTACTTCAATAATGGGTTGAGTTGGGCTGGTCCCACGAGTTAAGCCCGTTTTGACGACTCTGATCACGACCTCTATAAATTGGTCATCCTCTACCTATTAGGGTTACATCACAATACTCTACACTTTTTCTTCACTGGCGGTCGTGGTAAGCTAAGGCAAGATTACGACAAAGAATTAAAAATCAATACGCTGCTCTATGTGATAATTTCTTTCACTTCAGGTATGTTTTCTAAACAGCTTCTCTGCAAGATTGTCATGTTCAAAGTTCTAGATATACACTAAACTTAGATTTGCAGGAATAAAATAACCATTCAATAAGAAATAATTTAACTAATTTTGTTGAAATTATGATAAATAAATAACTCTAATTTGTTTTTATAATTTATTGAACCAAGTTTAAATTATGAGTTTTTTTACTGTAAAAAAAACATGGATGATAATAATATATCAATAAAGATTATTGTCAAGTTAAGGAATTTCTTAAAGACGAATAAGTATTTAGTAAGTCGAAAAGTTTATAGCACCAAATTGTAAATTAAAAAGTTAAATCACTCAATTATTATTTTTCTTCACATTTCACTGATTATAGAAATTATTAATGATTTTTTTCTTTTATATATAAGTCTTTTCTAAATATTGTACTGTTCACTTCTAGAATGAATCTTATTTTGTCTAAGACTTTCCTAAATGGAGAATTTTAAACATAATAACTAATCAATATCAAATCGTTCAAATTTGTATTTTTACTTTTTGTTTATTAATGTCACCATTCAAATCATGTTTGATGTCTACACTAATTGTTTGATGGAAAAATCAAATCTTAGAAACTTATTGTTTAATAGAAAAATCAAATCTTAGAATAAGACTATGCTCGAATCATCAAGTACTAAGACAAAATACATAATAAATTTTAAAAATGTAAAAATCTAATTTATTAGAAAGACATTTGCATTATATATATTGATTATTAACATAGACATTTATATTTGTATATACATGTTAAAGAATCGTTAATTTTGTCTATCTAGTCATAACCCCACAAGGACCGTGGGCTTCTATGTACTATATTGACGTGGTACTCGATTCAACACAAATAACCACTCATTCGTAAGTTCAATCATATTCGAATCACTCTTCATCATATTCTCTATGTATTCTTATCAGATTATCTTAGTATGCTCTTTGCTTAGTTATATACTAGGAAACACAACAAATTCAATATAAATTATAAATGCACATCATAAAACATAAGTGATAAAGAACAGTATCAACAATTCACAACTTATTCATTCAAATATAATCATTTTCACAAATAGCAATTACATAATATGTCTAAAGACTAACCAACATGTTTTTTTAGGCTCACATCATATACAAGGAACTAATTAAAGTCTTAACTCCAAGTAAATTAATATTTACTTCAATTGAAGGACTTGAATCACACAAGCTAATATGTAAGAACTTTTTTTTTTCTTTCAAAACTCAAAATGTTCAAAGTCTAAAACAACAAATATATGAGCATTTAATCACCTACTCTTCAAATAAATGTCTAGACATTTAATCCCACTTAATTCTACCATTTATCAAGATCTATTCATTATATAAAGTTATTTCATAATTCGTGAATTTTCTACTCCATTAACTTTTTCAAAGTAATTTCTATGTCGAAGAAACTATTTTTATGAAATTATTAAATTAAAATAAACATTTAAAATCAATTTTATCCCAAGGAACATAAATAATCAATTTATAACTAAAAATACATGCTAATTACACCAACCCACGTGAATTCCACAAGAATTCACTAAATTCCAATTTATAATTTTACCATTAAGATCACCTCATTCGATTCTAGAATGAAATCGAATTACTCAATCGAAGGATCAACGGAGAAAACTAACCTCAAGGAAGAAAATAGCCCTAGTCCTTCAAAATTTGCCTACTAGGGTTTCTAGTCCAAATATTCTTTAGTTATTAGAAAATTTTTTAGAAAACTGACTTACATTTTATCTGCGCCATCCTTTACAACAATTTCATTATTTGGTCTATTTTCGCTATAACGATCTGACTGTAGGAAAGTCCTATCGCCTATAACTCGATCCCACTATAATTGTAGATCGAAACAAAAATAAAGCACATAGATATTAAAAATTTAAGGATGTAACAAATAACAAAAATAAAAGTTTAAGGACTAAAGTTTTACCTAACTCAAAACATGAAGGACCATTAGGGTAATTATGGGAGTATAAAGTTGGATGGGCGGTGGGGTAATTAAATTAAATTATCCACCTTGTTGTTTAAATTGTTGCCTTGTCATTTCTATCCACTTCCTCTTTGCCAGCTGGATTCCCCTTTCAACCTCACGTGTCAACTTCTATGGGCCCGCCCGGCCCGGCCCGGTCAAAAAATATATTATTTTTAGAATTGATGAAATTATCACATGGATTTTTATTTTTTTGGAATAGTTATTAATATGATTGAAGATAAGACAATGATTTGTACATTTTTACCGTGAGTACGTTTGTTAAATAATTGCTCATTCATATGCATACACATCCTCAAAATTTAGATTTTTTACTAAGATTTATAATTATAATCGTTTGATTAGAAATAAGTTATTTCATTATATAAATGAAATAATTAACTCCATCACTAAGATATGATAATTTAGGTCTGCTTAAGAGCCTTGTTTCGCTCAGCTTAAAAGCTGGTCAAACTGACTTAAAAGCTGTTGTTTGACTTATTTAGTTGTTTAACAATACTCAAAATAACTTATTTTAAGTTAAAAAAAATTTATTTTAAGCCAAAAGTTAAAAGCTGGGGTAGGGGTGCTTTTTTTTTTTTTAGCTTATAAGCTGTTTTAAGTTGACCACATTTTTATCTTTTTGCCCTTAATATTTTTATACAATCTCCAAATAACCCTAGCATCTCTTTCTTCCATTTTTCCCTTTTCACGTTTGGCATAGCAACTTCAGCACTTTTATCCAAACACATAACTGCTTATTTTAAAAATAAGTTTCAACATTTTTAAAAGTACTTTTCTAAAGCTGCTTTTATTAAGTCCATCCAGACGGACCCTAACAATAAAACTATCCTGCATTTTATTCATGAGATTATCATATTTTATAGTTCATGTTAAAAGACTCATTATATTATCACCAGCTTAAATAGAACTAAAAGAAATTATAATTAAAGGTCAATAAATTAATAAAAACATGAGATGATTGAGTCAATTCAGGGTCCGATAACCATTGTGGAGAAATAAATGGTGAAATTGTCCTAACCGTTGGATCTTTGGTGATAAAAGATGGGGAAAGTTGGGTTTTTTTTTTTGGCTAGTTAGATTTAAGGAGAGGCAAAGAAAGAAGAAGAAACCAAAAGAAAAATAAAAGAATTGTTTGTGTGTCTATCCGAGTTGGACTCTCGTTGTTCCACCTCACACACACAGGTTTTCCTCTTTTCTTTTTTAGCTTCTTTATTTCTAATATCAGTTTACCCACATATAAACTACTGAAAATCTATAGTTTATACTATTTTTTTTAAGATTTGCACAATTTGATTCTCTTTAATTTTACTCAACGTCCGTCTCTCTGTATTTCTGTTCTAATTTAAGCTTCATGATTGAAATTCATGTGTAATTGAACTATTTGGGGTTGGGGTGGAGGGTTTAAGGGAACTTTTCGTAACTTTCTTTCAGTTTAGATTCAAACAAGTTTATATTTGATCGTGATTTTTTTTAAAAATATTTTATTGATATTCACTTAGTTTTCAAATATATAAAAAGGATTTCATGTCCAACTTATATTGTTTTGGTATGGAAAAGCGAAAAGTATCGTATAAATTGAGACATAGATGGTAATTATTAAAGAGTGAACATTCAATAATAATAGTGATATTAAGGAAGAACAAATAATTAGTTTAGAGTAAATATTCAATTATCATATCATGTCTTGAATTTCAAGTTACTTGTGATGTTTACCAATTGTAATCATTTAGGTAACCTAGTATAGTTATTTTGACGGTGTCATTATTATTTATGCAAGATGAACTCCTTTGTTTGTGCTTTGACTTTGAGGTATTATTCATTTGTTGACAAAAGAAACTTAAAATTTTCTGAGTGAAATTATTCAATCTCAAACTGTTGTAATTCGAGTTTGCCGTGTGAGGTATTTCCTCTCTTTGTTAGGGAGTAGTCAAGAGAAGACTAGATTGGAATTAGTTTTATAGGTGAAGAGAGTGTCTTTAGTTGGAAATGGAAATTAAGAAGGATTTTTAAGCATTTAACACATCATATGATGGATCATAACCAAGTTTATGATTCCCACTGGAAGCAATATTGTTTACTGGGAAATGACACAGTTGAATTTGTAATGAGGTCAAGGACACGCATCTTGAATTAACTCGTTAAGTTTGGCTATTACCAGTTAAATATGTTCGCTAAGAATTAATTGGAAGTTGTTAGGGAAGTAATAGAGTCGTATGAAGCAATAGAGCCTCGATGAGATGGGTTTGCGCTGGATCCTGGTGAGGTTAGAGTGTTCATGATATTGGATTCAGGGACCTTTATGTATAGTAATGCTTGAGAGCTTGGACTTAGGAGAATTTGAAAGCTTGGAGCATACAATTACGTTAAAACTGATATTTATAGGTAAAAAAGGTAAGACATCATCCAATAGAAAAGCTCCACTTGAGCACTAAAGTACTATGCCCAATAGCCGATTCCACGTGGAAATACCGTTGGCTGTGCCAACTATTATCCCTCTGCAGCTGGATAATGTACAAACATATCTGGTGTATCTGTCCTTTTTCCAAGTCATCATGACACGAGTTCCCATTTTCTTTTCCAATGGTGCTCATTTTATGGTCTCGGTAACAAGTCGAGGTTTGAGCTTCACCAAACACATCTCTAGACCAACCATTCCATTAAAAAGCCTTCGTGAACATCATTTTTACATCAAATGTGTTCACTCCTCGTCCTGCGACGTGCACAAGCTATTCTTTTACCCAATACAAATATGTGTCGTGGTTAAATTATCAGGCATTAGGATCAGTTCAGAGTACCAAACTGGAAAATTTTGGTGACATATGGAGCCAAAGGCGGATTTACCTATATGGTTACAGGTTCGGCATGGCCCAGTAACTTTAACCCAGACCTTGTATTTGTGCTAAAAAGAATATAATTGATATGTTATCTGTCCATAATTCACAAGCAAAAAAGGGTGTGTTAAAAAGTGAGAATCTAAGAAAGTGTACAAGACGCATTAATCATGAGATCTTCTTCTCATATGCTTATTGTTAAGTTGCATCAATAATTAAAATGCTAATGAGCTATCAGTAGCTTTCGACAGCAGACTCCATTACAAAGCATTTACGGCTCAAAATTTCATGGGTGCACTCTATACTCCCCCTTTAAAGTTGCGGTCTGTGATTTGGACGTAATATTCATTCTCGTTATCTAGTTTTGATTATTATTATTATCATCATTATTAAACTTATTTCAACATTGAATCATGTTATTTAGCAGATAATTCTTTCAATCTTCTTTCATAATACTGAACGCGTGTATGGTAACTGATATTGTCCTGCCATTTTACTTTGTCATGTTCAGTTATGCATATTTTCATATATTAGACTAGAATAAACATCTTTTTTTTTTGAGTAAGAAGTTAACTGTTCTACTTTTTTAAGTGGACAGTGTGTTGCAGATGCTTGTGGGTTAGTAATTTTAAATTCTCCCTGAGCTGAAAACGTGTTGTTATTGCCTTGATTTGAAATCTAATATTTACTTGCAAGAACAAGAAAATAATTGATGAATTGTTGGTTGTAAGAAACGAAATACTATGGTTAGAGTGGCTTTTTATTAATATAAATAAATGGGAGAGAGTTCAAAATCCCAATCTGAAATTTGTTTTTGACTCGAGCAGTTAGCAGAAATGTTCTTTCTACTTTTGTTTCTTGATGTAGAGGATACTTGGAAATGCTGCAAATATGCGCTGTCAATATTATGTGCTGGATCAACTTTTATTTTTTGCTGTGGTTAGTGAGCCTGTGTTGCTAGACTATAATTGCCTCCTTGATATATATATAGACACACACATTCACACGCGCATCTGGTATTGTCCTTTTTCAGTCTCCTTGAAGGTTCTATTTTACGTTTTTGTGGTTTATAATCTTTGGTATATACAACAGAGAGGAATATATGACCAGCTTCTTTCATAGGTAGCAAGAAAAAGTCCTCGCCGCAACTTTATATTGAATATAATTTGTACAACGTTAATTTCCATTCATGTCATAACGATGGTTCTGTAGTCTTAAAACTGTTCAGTCATTCCGTATGACAATATCTGAAGTTCTTCTATTCCCATAATTTCTCCTACTTCAGGTACATCTTGCTTTTAAATGAGCACTTGATCTTCTGAAGTAATCAAACAAACGCTGACACTTGACTATTGATTCGACACCTAATGGGAGCTGGGGAAGAGAGCACCCCTGCAAAGCCTTCGAAAGTTACTTCGACTCAGGTCATTTTCCATTTATTTTTTTTCCATACGTCTACCCGCAATAAGTGCTTATATAAGTTTTTAGTGTTGCTCTCTTTTAAACTCTCTGTATTGTGGCTCGCTATTCACGAGTTCTCTATTTGTTTGATTTTCAGGAAACACAAGCAACACCTTCATATCCTGATTGGTCTTCTATGCAGGTTGGTGATGAATTTTATTGTGATTAATCATTGTCAGGTTCTACGTATCAATATTCTTCATAATATAAGATGATGAATGTTTTAATCTTAAGCACTAACTTTCCTGTTTAGGCTTATTATGGTGCTGGAGCTACACCTCCCTTCTTTCCCTCAACTGTTGCTTCTCCCACTCCCCACCCGTACATGTGGGGAGCCCAGGTGGTTATTTTTGCATTCACTAATTAACGTACTCCTTTTTTGCGGCACATTGCAACTTTTTTACCATATGAAGTATAAAGCTGAGAACATTTTAATGTACTAACTCTTTATTGCTTGATGTTTCAGCATCCGCTTATGCCTCCTTATGGAGCCCCAGTCCCATATCCTGCTTTATATCCTCCTGCTGGAGTTTATGCTCATCCTAATATGCCTATGGTAATTAATCCTTTTGGTTACTATCAATTTGGAAGCTGATGAAAGAGAGTCACCTGCGTATAGTTTTTCTGTAAATAAATTTCTTTAAAAGCCTCTATTTACTAATTTTTTATGCCCTTTCGGCAGACTCCAAACACACTGCAGGCAAATCCAGAATCAGATAGTAAGGCACCAGATGGTAAGGACCAGAATACAAGCAAAAAATTGAAGGGATGTTCAGGTGGCAAGGCAGGAGAAAGTGGGAAAGCGGCCTCAGGTTCTGGAAATGATGGTGGTGCCACAAGAAGGTATTTTGATGTGGATTTGGTGTTCAAATTTGTATCTAGACTCCTATTTTAATCTTACTTTCCATCAATTGATCAATTTTTGGATGTGGTCTTTTGTGCATCTGACTTACTATATTCTCTTGAATAGTGCTGAAAGCGGAAGTGAAGGTTCATCAGACGAAAATGATGAAAATGATAACCATGTATGCTTTCTGATTAACTCAAGAATGTCATAGCTTACTTGAGTATACTGCTGTTGTGTCGGTTCCCTATCAATTGCTAGCTAAGACTAACATTTCTTGTTTTATCATTATAGGAATTTTCTGCTGACAAAAATAGAAGCTTTGATCTAATGCTTGCTAATGGTAACTTGTTTCACTTGTCTGCTTCTTGATTATGCCTTATTCGTTTTATTTAATTGGTCTGTAATTTTCAATTAGGAGCCAATGCTCAGACCAATCCTGCAACAGGGAATCCAGTCGCTATGCCCGCACCTAATCTGAATATTGGGATGGATTTGTGGAACGCACCTTCTGGCGGTCCCGGAATGATCAAAATGCGATCAAATCAATCTGGTGTCTCGCCAGCTCCTGGGATGGGACGTGAATGGATTCAGGTAGTTTTGTTTTCTGCTGTTTATTGAATTTTATGAAACAAATGAATGCAGAGTTGATCATGCTACTTTGTGTGCTTTGGTGATACTGCCAATTTCTTGTCATAATTATTCCTCTAACCACCTGTGGAGTAAAAAGCACAAAATGTACTTACTCTTCTTCTTGCCAGATGGTCATTAGGGATATTTGAAGATTGTGTTCAATAAGACTCATTGTTTCTGGTGTATCTTGACATTCAGAATTCATTTTCATTGAACAAAATGTTAAATTGTGAGA
Organism: Solanum lycopersicum; assembly: GCF_036512215.1. Classification (NCBI taxonomy): domain Eukaryota; kingdom Viridiplantae; phylum Streptophyta; class Magnoliopsida; order Solanales; family Solanaceae; genus Solanum; species Solanum lycopersicum. The sequence goes on along the minus strand of NC_090801.1, from coordinate 51,031,067 downwards.
AAATGTGACATGTGTTGATAATAAGGAAATACATGACAAACCTATTTATAGGCATCTTACATGTAACCACGGAGACTATTTAACAAAACTGATGGTTCAGGAAACTAAGATATTGCAACTGAGATAGAGAAAGAACCAAACCGTGAACGAGATATGAAGAGGAGCTTAGGTTTGGGTTTTTATTCTTCTGGTGTTTTGGTTGGTCCTGAAATAGTTGATGGCTAGTTAACTGATCAAAAGTGCTTTCAGCAGTTATACTAGTGAAACATATACTAATATTCTTCAGAACTTCAATGAAACAATCAGTTCGTTCTTTATGTGGAAAATTTCCAGTTTGTAGGATCAAATTTGCCAAAATATATGCTCTTAAATTGAAAAAAAGGGCAGCCCATTGCACTAAAGCTCATGCTATGCGTGGGTCCAGAAAAGGGCCAAACCACAAGGGTATATTGTACAGTGCCTTACCCCACATTTCAACTAGAGATCGTTTCCACGGCTTAAACCCGTAACATCCTGGTCGACAACAACTTTACCATTTACTCTAAGGCTCCCCTTCATGCTCTTAAATTAAATTAAAAAAAAAAAAAACTATAACCTGAATAAGGTTTAAGGCTTGAAATTTGGTCGCATGAAAACTGAACTTGGTTTCAAATTCCTTACGTCAATAATTCTTTAGTATGGTTCCATATTTTCGAAGCTATATATCTTTGTGTCTTTACCCTTTAGGGTGGCCCAGTGGTTTGGGCTTGGGACCCCCAGGTTGGAAGTCTCAAGTTGGAAATCCGTTGCCAACAAAAGTAAGGGATTTGCCTTTTGGGTTGAGCTCGTCGCACAGGACTTGCTTAGTGTGGGTTACTCTCTTGTGTGGTTTGTGAGCTATTGCATAGGAGCGGGGTTTTTACCCTATGTGCATCCAAAGGATAGCGGTTGCGACCTTGTCATAAAAAAATAAAAATATCTTCGTGTCTTTACGTTATGCTAGATTGAGATTCAGAGCTATTTGATGTATCTAAAGTAAACTTTTTGGGAATCTAAAGGAATTTCTACACATTTTAAAATGTGATCATTGTTGTTGTTATTGTTCTTTGTTTCTCAATATGTATATTGTATACTGTCAATAATGAGATTGTACCCTTACAAAAATCATCACTGTATTTCTTTTTGTTGATAAGTACTTTACAACCCTTCTTAATAGGATGAACGTGAACTTAAAAGGCAAAAGAGAAAGCAGTCTAATAGAGAATCAGCTCGGAGGTCGAGATTACGCAAGCAGGTATGAGTTACTTCTTACAGATACTCTGTTTCTCTTCCATGTATAGAAACTGATGGGTCTAACTTACAGAGAAAATAATTGATGGTTGTGCATCTAAGTTAAACCTTAGAAGATCACTCTGTTATACACTATCATAGAACATTACATTATGCTCTATAAAATTGTAGCATCATTGTTTTTTAACTTACCATAACCTCGCGCATGAAGTTCTCCCCAGCTAATGTCAATGTAGCTGAAGGGAGTTGGTGTATAACATTATATATGTACCCATCTCTTTGCATGTCTGTAATTTCTTCTTTGAACTCGGGACTTACGACTCACCAAAGGAGCAACTGTACAACTTCTGAAAGATTATCCAAAATAATGTTACCAATGAAATTACACATGTAGAATATTTTTCAACTAATTTGATAATTACATTAAGAGTCGTAGTAATACCAAAAGTGAACCATTACAAAGTCAACTAGGTGATGACTACCTATTTTCAGAAAATAAAAACAAACAGTGTCATGACTTTATAACTAGCCAAGAGACTGTTTACACTTTCTATAGCAGCTATCAGTACTTAATCAATACACGAAAAAACCAGTAATGGAAACTGTAATACTCCAGCAGTTTTGCATGAACTGGCCTCAAGACATGGCATTAATCGCGAGCAATGTAATGTGCCACCTTTTGAACTCTCTCCCTGAATATGAATGTGGACTGCAATTTCTCTGAATACCCTCTCTGCTTGGAACATGGCCTTCTGGAATTGAATCCCATTTCAGCGGCGGGCTTACTTTTTTTTTCTTTTTAATTAATATTGAATTCATGTCATTGTCCTCATCATCCTTGTTAGAACAAGAAACTCACTTTATGGGAGGGGAAGGTCATATTTAGGAAAACTTGACCAGAATTCCTCCACCACGTATAGACTGATCTAAAGAATCGAGACTTGATTCGATATTTATAGTTGCTTTGAATCATCATATCATTTCATGTATCATATTCATTCATTACGAAAATAACAGTATAAAGCTGAGTTACTATAATATCGCGGAACTTGATTTACTTCAAATATATTTTGTACAAAAATGTAAATGCACATTCTAATTTTTTTTTAAAAAAAATCAGTTAGAAGAAGGCAGATGTAAAAATTGGCATCCTAATAAATGTTAATAATAACTCCCATGAATGTGATTAATTGTAAAGATTTTTCCTTGATATATGAATCGAAATACCTGCATATGAGAAAGCCTTTGATCATATGTGATGTTGCATTTCCCTTTTTATGCTTAGCAATAATTACTTTACAATCATCGCTCTTTTTATTTTTTACTTTTTTAATGTTTATGTATTTGAGTCGAAGAAAGTTTCATATGATTGTTGTGCATTTGGGTTGGTCATGTTGTTATTCATTAGATGCTTTAAAATTAGTTTTTATTTTTGTGCATTTATTAATTTCCAGGGTAAATATTTTATTGTATGCATATATCTGTATATGTTCGAATATGTATCTATCTTTAAATTAAAGTATTGTATATATTACTAAAATAACATCAAGTTTGCATGATTTATTAACCTCAACAGGTAACCCTTCATGCAAAATGAGATTTGTAATTTTGAAATAAGATAGTTTTTAACAGGTAAAAGTGACTTGATAATGTAAAATGATTTTGCACCATGTGTTAAACTCATTTGTACTTATCAAGTAAAAACACACACATAGGTTGAATACATAGAACAACCCCTTAAACTCGCCAAACTTAGTTCCAAATTGAAGAAAAGATAACACAAATGCATATAACTAAACATAGCAATTTGAGGGAGAAACTCACCTATTGCTGCTGAGTCTAGAAATTAGAAGTTCCCAAAAATGAAAAAACGAAACAAAGGAGAAGAATTTGGTAGCACCAATGAATGATGGTAATAGCATATACATATAATATATGAGTTTCACTGTGCTGCATCATTTTTTGGTATCAGATCTTGATTTTCTGCTTCATAGCTCTTGTAAGTTCTCTTGGCCTCAAGTTACATATAAATCACCCAGCCTAATTAAGTAGGCATTTGGACAAATATTTTGGTGGTTGAAGTTGAAACATAAGAGTATTTGAAGCTGAAGTTGAAAAAGTGTATTTTGAAGTAGAGTTTTAAGTATTCTTACCCAACTTTCCAAATAAAAAATAAATAAATATTGTGTCAAATACCATTAACACCCCGAATCATTAGTTTTGGCGGGCGTAATTGCAGCAAATATGTGATTGGTGTTAATACACTGTGAGTAACTAGCCTTCCAGCTAAAAGGAGAAAAACGGTTCTCTGAAGTGTGATAGTTGGATACTATTTTCTTCATGCCAATCTCATCCGGATTCAATCATATAGGGATGGAAGGTGCACTCAAAATGAAGGACTTGTTTAATTTTTGCGAACATTTTTTGGAAAGAACAGCTGACCATTGTCATTGTGGACTGTAGTTTGTCCAACAGATTGTTTACTAAACTGAGAAGCAAGATTTTTCATAGAATCAACTGATGGTGGATGACTCGCCTTATCGGTTGACTAAATTTTAAGCCATTGGAAGTCTGTTCTTTCCCTCTGATGTGCAATCTAATACCTGGACAGGAGAGAGAGAATGGGATCTGAACTGTAAATCTGATTAAAAATTGGTCCGATAAAATACTGTGAACAGACAACATTGATAGGTCCATCTTGAGATTACCTGGAATGTGAGTTTTTTGATAGTCGTGTTGTTTTATGATTATCTTCTGCAGGCTGAGTGTGAAGAGCTACAACATAAGGTAGAGACATTGAGCAATGAGAATCATGGACTCAAAGAGGAGTTGCGAAAGGTCTCTGAGGAATGTGAGAAGCTTACCTCGGAGAATAATTCAATAAAGGTAAAAACTACTTGAGCATCTCTTCCCTTCTCCCGACTGTATTCGTGTATGGTTATCTCATTTGCCCTCACTTCTAAGTAAATTCTACAGTATCTATCCTTTATCCTCTTTACCCCGGGCTTTTAGTTTTTTATCTTGTACTTGCACGCGATTGTTGATACAATATCAAAAAAAACTGGTACTGCTGGTGTTTCTTTTTCTCTTTATGTTGTTCTTTTTATCCGTCTAAGCAATACGAGAAAGATGGAAATACTGACTCCTACTGGGACCTGATTCTGAAACAGGATGAGTTGACGAGGTTGTATGGGCCAGAGGCTGTGTCCAAGCTAGAGAGTAATGCCAACGCCATGCGTCTTCAGTCCAATGTTGAGGAAGCTAAGAGTTGAGGACAAGCCATGACAGAGTAACTTATTTTGGTTAAAATGCTCAAAAATCTCTTACTGCCCGTGGGAAATCTATAGCTTTTACCGTGCGTTAGAAGTAGAAATCTCTGCTTTTCTACTAATTTATGTCCTTTTTAACCCTTTTGAGTGAAATTTATAACATTAATTCTTGGATTTTTAACCCAGGTTTGAATCTTAATCTATGACAACAACTGAATAGCTTGATCTTAGACCATTTAGTTTTCTGGTGACTTAGATTGTATTCTATCTTTGCTTAGTTTGTTATGTTTTCAAAAGTTGGGAAATATTTTGCATCCAAAATATCTCCTTGTTGGCCAATTGTACTGAGGACTTTATGGATTTCTTTTTTGGAAGACAAGGAATGAGTGGAAACTATTGTTGATATTGTCTGTCATAGTTTGAGTTCTTTCAACGAGATTTTCTTAGCTTGTCAAATTCTTTCCCCTTCACCAGTAAAGTATCTTATAAGTAATATCTTCCGAGTATTGTTCTATTTTTCCGAACCCTTGAAGATGAAGATTGACTATAGTCCCTTATAGTACACCATCCTTGAAGCTCCCTCGGAGTGAGTTTTTTTTCGAGATTTAGAGATTTCTGTCTTTTACTTTTCTCAATTAAATATCATTGCGATGGAGTTTGATTGAAATATCTACCAATATTTTGAGGGGAAGATCACCGCTTTTTACAAAATTAAGTAGCCAACAACATCGCTTGGTTAGACTATGGATGTTATATATTGTTAAACAATGAAAAAGAAGCAAGTCGACTCACACATGATGAACATGTTGAAGACATAATTAAGTAAATAAAAGTGTATTATACCTCTAACAACTCTAAGTTTTCCGATAAAATGATCAAAAACACTTCAACATAAATACAATTTAAATCTCATTACAATACAATTATTTATTTGTGAAAACCCTATTAACTGAAGTTAATGTTGGAATTTTTCTCCTAAAATGTAACATATATTGACCAAGCATAAGCTTGATCCTCATCAAAATTCAAAATAATGAATCTGTTTTTCCATAATTTAGTTATAATCAGATAACAGTAGTTTTGATTGGAGTTTTAGACAGCCGGTAAGCAAATATAAATTTAAAAAAAGGTCAGGAGTAGAAACCCGAGTATTCTAAAATTCGAACTCACGATCTATACATCAAACGAAAATAACTTTACTGTTGCTTCAAAACTCGAGACAAAACCGAATAACTAGTTTCTAAGGCGAAAGGGGGGATGATTTTAACACTTAGAATGCACAAAAAAGAATCCCAACTTTATTAAGCCATGTGATTGCTACCAAAACAAGAATATAAACCACAAGAATACACATCATAAACTTAGATGAAAATTAAGATATTAATTCAAATAAAAAAAAATTCAGAAAATAGTATAGAAACATTGCATCAGATACTTTCCTTTTTTAATATCAAAGCTAAAAAATGGCCCAGGAAACCACATTCTCTTCATCCTTTCTATCTTATGTCCATCTACTTTCTTTACTCATTCATATTCCCAATTCACTCAACCGACTATTAGATTCTTTTTACTAACATTTTTAGTCTCGTGTTAAATAGGTCCACTAAAAAAAAGGAATAAAAAACTTAAGAATGTTGGCTAAATTTATTGGTGTTTAATGATTCACTCATATCTTTGCATTCTTAATGCCATGAAGCACTCTTCTAGTTCTAGGTACTTAATTTAATATTCCTTCTGTTCTAATTTGTTCCTTCCATTTTGATTAGGCATGAAATTCAATAAAGCAACTAAATTTTAGTTAATCTTATGATCTTAAACATACTTCGTAAAAAATTAGAAAGCATAAATGCGTCATCGAACTTGATCTCATTTGACATCTATACCCTTGAACTTTGAGTATGCATAAATATTTAAATTTATATAGATAGAATTGAATGAATTGACACATACATCCTACTCAGTATCCTAGTTGCAATTCACATTTTAGTGACATCCTACATATCTATTTATTCTAACTTTATATAAATTTAAATGACTAATTGTACACCCGCAAAATCAATAAACATAAATATTAACTAAGACACAAATTGTGTTACATTCTAGGGAGAAGGGTTAAAAATGCCCTCAACGTATTCCAAATGGTTCAAAAATGTCCTCCTTCCACCTTTTGGTTTAAAAATGCCCTTAACGTTTTTTTAAGGTTTAAAATTGCCCCTTTTTAACGGTCTGCTGACATGGCAAATGATGAATCATTAAATTAGACAAATGCCTTCATCTTATTGGTCCACCTAAATTTTCATAATCCAGCCCAACGACCTGACCCATCTATGTTATAAAACTCAAACCCACCCACTAACCCGTTTACGTTTTAACCTAATATATTCTTGAACTCCATTTTAGCACACGGTTCTCAGCCTTTCTTTTTGTAGCAGTCGCCGAAGATGGAGGAATAAGGTTGAAAATCACAACACCTTCTAGTTATGTTGTTTTGTTACTTCAAGTTTTCACTCAGTTGATTTCATTACCCTGCAACTAAGGTAATGTTTTATTTTTTTAGAATACAGAGTATTTGAGTATCTATTAAAAAATCATGTATTTTGAATTTTCTTATGCTTTCTTTGTATTGTGTTAGTTGTAGTGGTCCATGTCCCTTCTCTTTTATTTGTCTTTGTCTTCATTATTGTAGAATTTTTTTTTACTGCTAGTGGAGTCCAAACACCTTGTGTTTTTGCTGATTTTTGTATTATTAATGGTTGTTAGACAACATGGTTGATTTGTTTAGCTATGTGTATTGTTGATTTGTTTTACTTGTCAAAAGTTTATTTTAGTATTATTATGTTTTATGGTTGGAAGTTGCAGAAGAAAGAAACAGAATACCACTCCAAACTAATGAGAGAGACATGAATAAATTGATAAGAAATGTGCAGCAATTTTATTGAGTTAGATTTCTATAATGAAAACCAGAAGCAGATGGAACGTATGAATTGAAGGAAAAGAAGAAAGAAAGAGAACTAAAGCAATGGAAATAAAGGACCCAATAACGATTGTCGGGTCAATTTTTTAGAAATTGATTTTTAGACCAAATGGGTCATAAATTTTGAAATGTTTCAAAAAAAATTCATGTCACGTTTGCCATGTCAGCAGACCATTAAAAAGGAGCAATTTTAAACCTTAAAAAAACGTTAAAAGCATTTTTAAACCAAAAGGTGGAAGGAGGGCATTTTTGAACCATTTGGAATACGTTGAGGGCATTTTTAACCCTTCTCCCTACATTCTAGTTAGAACCAAAAAAAATATTACTACTAAAAAAGGGTAAAAAGGCATTTTAACAAAAACTAATTTTAGAAAATAAACACATATGTTTCAGATGGAGGGAATAAAACATATTTTAACCTTAAGGAAACTATAACTTTTTACACTTGAATTAAATAAATATAGTTGCTTCCTTTAGAATAAAGAGCAGAAAAGTTTATACATAGAGTAGGAGTTTCTTCTATATTACAACAACAAAGACAGTTTTCTCCCTACCTAATGGGCTTTGCCAAATTGTCAACTAAAGCTTCATGGTCATTCACATTTGGTATCATGAACTTCTTCCAAACTCCTTCCCACAAAATTCTCCACTGTCAAACGGTCTTGCTGCCGCAGCCACATCTAGATTACCGCCCATTGATGTTATTAGAGCGGATAATCCAGGTGTTGAGCCTCCACCAGCTGCCATTCCCAATCCAAGAAGGTCAAGAGTAGGATGTTTGGGACCGAAAACAGAGGGAGTTCCCAGCATTAGTTCCTTTAGACCAGAGCCATCGTCACATGGCAATCCAAGGCCAAGGCCTGCAGCCAACGTTGCACCATCAGTGTCAATTTGTCTCCCATTCCATTCGTGTTGCCCACTAGACGATGAAGAAGAAGATAAAATCCCAAGACCCCTCAACAATGATGAGTTTGTCGCTGTTGCACCCATCTGAGCAGCCTTCTGCAGTAATGCTGTTGCAGACATGGATGGTTGTGGTGCTGCAGCATACTGCATTCTTTCTTGCCCGGTTGATCCAAAGACTGATGAACCATGATTCATTGCAAGGCAGAGAGATATTGGTTCCATAGATGATGGTGGTTCTATATCAGGTGGTGGTGAAGGAGCCACGGACTGAAACCAATCAGTAAATTGAGGTGCTTGAGACGGCAAACTTCCTGAAGCTGTTGATGAAGCAAACAAGCTTGCAAAAGTGCTGTTGCTGCTTGAGTTACTACTGCTGCTACAGATTCCAGTCAAGCTTGTAAAAATGCTGCTGCCGCTGGTACTTCTGTTACTGCTCAAGCTACTGCTGTTGCTATATATTCCAGTTGAACTTGCAAAAATGCTGCTGCCGCTACAGATTCCAGTTGAACTTGGAAATATGCTGCTGCTACAGATCCCAGTTGAACTTGAAAATATGCTGCTGCTCTGGGTACTTCCATTACTGCTTGAGCTCCTACTATTGCTACATATTCCAGACAAGCTTGGGAAAACGCTGATGCTGCCAGTGCTTCCATTACTGCTCGAGCTCCTAGTGCTGCTACAGATTCCAGTCAAGCTTGAAAAAATGCTGCTGTTACTGGTACTTCCATTACTGCTTGAGCTCCAACTGCTGCTGCAGATTCCAGTCAAGCTTGTAAAACAGTTGCTGTTGGTACATCCGGTGCATGAGCTACTACTGCAGATTCCAGACAACCTTGATTTTGCTGTTGTTTCTTCTATATCATGTTTAGTAATAGTTCCATTGGAATTTGTGTGTGGACTCTCTGCCAAATTGTAACAATTATAGTAAGACAGAAAGAAGCAACTCATATAAAAAAGCAGGGAAAGTTAAGCTTTTGATATAAAAAATTAGTAGAGAAATAGAGAATCAAGATATGGTATCCTTTGTGATGACACATGTTAGACTTCTTTAAGTTGTGCTACGTTTCCTTTACTTAACCCAAAGTTTTTCAAATTGGAAATGTTACTTTTCTATTTTTTTTTTTGTTTGACCTCTTTATGCCTATATTACATACTTATGTTTCTACAATTTGAACTTTGTTCAGATAAAGGATCAGTTAGACATTTGGACATGAGTAGGTCGAGATATGAAAAAGAGTAGTATTTGAAGTTGAGGTTGAAAAGAGGATATGGAAATTGAAGTGTTTGGACAAGAAAACAAGTTGATTTTAGTGAGTGAAAACTTGAAAAAGAATCCAAAAACTGTTTTTCAAGTTAGAAAATGAAATAGTGGCCCAGACTGATAAGCAAACACTTATTTAAAATAGTCTAATGAGGAATATAGATGACAAGAATCAATTGATGACAAAAGTTCTTGATAAAATATCATGAAAGAACAAAGTCTCTTGTCTGTTCTCAACAAACACAGATATCAGATAAACTACAAATCCAGATTATCAAACTAGTTAAAAATTGAACTTCAAAATGTACCTGGATGCTGGATAGGAGAATCAGAAGACACTACAGCAGTTGACGGAGAACCAGGAGGTGGTAGAGGCTCCGGGGCAGCTGGTGAAGGAACGGCTGGCGGCTCTGAGGATGGTGGGGGCGTACGAGGTGTTTGTGGTGTCGATGAAACATCAACTTGAACTTTAAGGTCCTCCTCAGCAATAGGAGTTGTAACTGCATTCTGTGCTTTCTCAGTATCTTTTGCTAAAACATCACAAAATGCCCTGTGTGTGATAAAGCTATCCCTCCTATATATTATTAAAACAAAGATATCAGCTTTAGAAGAAAGAGTTATTAGCAATTAACAGGGCATCAAGAATGGACCTTGAAAACATAGTCCCACAATCACATTTGTACTCTTTAGTTCCACAAATCTTCAAATGAGCCTTCAAATCAGACTGAACTGCATACTTTTTCGAGCACTTATCACATTTCCACTTCTTCTCACCGTGTTTCCTACAGAAATGCTTCTTGATCCCAGTCAAATCGCCTAATGCCCGTGAAGGATCATGGTGAACACACGTAGTTTCGGGGCAAACATACACTCTCTTCCTCACCTCATTGCTTGATCTCTGCCTTAGCTTCCAAGGTAGATTGTGACCCCTTCTATGAAGCTGCAAATTCTGGTCTCTCTGAAACCCTTTATTGCAAATTTCACACACAAATCTGTTCGTTGCCAATAGAGTTTTTGGTGACAAAGCTACCACTTCCGCATTAGGATCTAAATCAAAGGATAACATAAAAGCCCCAAAATTCAATTTTCAGCTGAAATAGAAATCTAGGTTCTTCAACAAAATGGATTTAAATAACTAAACCCTAGCTGATTTAAAATTGCAAATTAAAATTAATTTACCTGGCATTCCAGGTAGATTCCGTTTTTTCTTTGCTGCTTCTTTACAAGGAGCTGTCTGATCACCAGAAGACAATACACTCACTTCACCAGAGCCCACGCAATCATTCATGGCGTATGAAATAGAATTCTTCTAGGGTTTATGTAGTGCCTAAAATGTAAAAAATCTACACCATTTCTACTTAACAAACTTCCTACTCGCTTCTTTTAGCAAATCTACCATTCAATATTGCTTCTTCTTCTTTCTGTACCCAACTAGTGTATCTGAACACAAGCTCAGACTAGCTAATTAGCAAACACCCATAATACAAAACCAGCTCAAAGCCAAGTAGATAAGAAAAACCCAGATACAAAAATTGGCAAGAAATCACTCACCGGCGAAAAAAAACTCAAATTAATGCAAATGGGATTTGCTATACCACTCAAAACAGTGAGTTCCCCAGTAAGATTTCGGCTACAATACTCAAATCTTCACATGTATTACAACAATAAGAGAAATAGGGTCGAAACTCCAGATCGGAAAAAAGGTGAAAATGGGGGGATTTTGAGTGGTCGGCGGCAAGGAAACTAGAGAGAGAAAGTAGAAAAATTGAGTGAGAAAAGTCTTGTATGATACTAGTGTTTTCACTCTTTTTAACTTTTCAGAACATGTGGACATTTTAAGAAATAATAATATTTTTTTTTGCAAAGTGTTTTCGTGTCCTATTTTATGCCATGATATTTGGCTAAGGACTCTTTAAAAATACTGCTACTATTATCTTATTCATAAAAAAATAATTAAATATATATATGTAAGATAATAAATAATTATTAATTAAATTCTGTTAATTATTTGTGTTGAAACGTTATAGAAATAATGAAAACGTTATCTCTGGATTGTGATTTACTTTACAATATCAATCATATCTTATACTTTATTAGTTATTAAGATAATAAGGGGTTAGAAATTCTGTGAAAAGTATTTGAATATAAATAGTTGTAGAAAATTTATAATTTAATGTGTGTCAATGATATTGTCTTTAAAAATATATGATATGATCGATATATTCTTATGATTCAACAAATTCTTTTGGAGTAAAAATTAATAAAAAAATATAATATAATATATATGTATATCAAATTAAAGTTATCTTAAATTCACATTATGAAAATAATATTGATATAGTAATTATTTTATCATAATGTATATTAATTGATTGTTTAAAATAATATACAAGTAAAATGAAAGAATTGTACCAACTTATATCAGTTACTTCCATTTCTAGTCAATTTCCGAAAAAATGACACCTTTGTTAAGTAATAATTTAATTTTTAAATTGTCTATTTTATCTTTAATAAAATGATTTACAGCTACACAAATATCTGTCTATCATTTTTAAAATTAAAAATTTACTTTTAACTAAAAATTACTCTCTGTCTGAAATTGTTTGTCATGTTACACTTTTTGAAAGTTAAATTAGATCACATTAATTTGATGTTTTAAATAAAAAATTAGATATTCTGAAACTATATGAAAAGTATTATAAATTATATTTTTTTACATATTAATATAATAGAAAAATAAATTTTAAAAATATTAATTAAAATTTTTATAATTTAATTTTAAAAATAAAAATTATGATAAATAATATCAAACTGTGAGTAAGCTACTAAACTACTTTTGGTAAAGTGATGAAAGTGGGGCTAGAAACAGGAGTGGTCAATTTGCTAAATTAGGAGAAAGTTACTGAGAGTGAAAAATACAATAAAGGGAGGAAGGTAATTATATATTACTAATAGAAGTGAAAAGTGAAGTTACTTTTGACTATTTGAAGGCTTTTAGGGTAGTTGTATAATTGCCACGTGTTGTGCATTATGTGAATGTTTTTATACTAAACTTATATTAATGATCTTTAGATCATTATTAGCTAACTATGGTGTAAGCAAGTGGGAATTAAAGGATAAATTTATATTGTTAATGGTTAAATGTAATATAAATTTTATTTATATTTTAAAATAAATTTATATCGTTAATTAATTGCAATATAAATATTTATGGCTTAATTTTGAGATATTCATTCGATTAGAGATAATAATAAATGTCAAATTTATTAATTCCATGAATAATTCTTAAAAATTATGAATAACACTTTGTTGTTAGTTTTCTGAAAAAGTTTATAAGTAATGTGGGAGCAACTTGATAAAATAGCTTATAGAGTAGTTTGCAAATAGTTTTGCAAAATGTAATTTCAGTTCTTTTATAAAAAAAAATAGAACGGGTTTATCTTGATATCGATTTAAAGTGAAATAATATATTAATTTCTTTGTATATATATACATATATTGTTTACTTTACTTAGTTTGTACACATTGTTGACATGAAATTATGTCATTTTTGAATAAATACTTTAAAAGAATCGAAAATAATAATTTTCTTTTCTGAATGTAATGAAGTTTTTTTATATTTGGATTTGTAACTTTGAATATTGATAGCAAAAGCTATGTATCTTGGATGAATAAGGTTGAAATTCATCTAGTTGTGATTTCATGTCAGTGGTACTAATTTTTTTTACAAAAATAAAGACTTTAATCTAAAGGAACGTCATTAAATTAACAAACAAATAAAAGTATTTGGTTCGCTAAAACGACAATAAAAGTTAGGGTTCTAGCTTTTGAAAAAAATTAGTTAAACTTTTTGAATATGAGTAGAAATCAATAGTCATATATTGTAGTTTCAGAGTATGATATAAATACTATTTTTTTTAATTTTTTTTTTAATTTCTTTTTATATATAAACATGCCTCTACAAACGTATCAATGTTATTATGAATTTACATGAAATATATATATATATATATATATATATATATATATATATATATATTCTACTTTATAATTTAATACAAGTATAAGGTCTACGAAAAAATCAATAAATTCATATTGAATCCTCTTTGACTACCATACTCCTCCGCCGAATCTAATCGACATTAAGAAAAATAAATATCAGACAAAAAATTAAAATCAAATCAAATTAATGATATTTCTACATCATCATTTTATTCTTTAATATTATAAAATAATTGAAATTTGTCCGTTCTTCACTAACTTCATCTATTTTATTTTATTTTAAAAATCAACTCATCGTATTAATCTTTTTTTTTAATCAGTCCAGAATCACCAACATCATATTCGTCAACAGATTTTAATCCCATCTTAACATTCTAAATTTATTGCTTCAATTCATGAAATTTCTTATCCTTTTCAGAACACATGGAAATCTTAAGAAATAATAATATATGTTGCTAAGTGTTTTCGTGTCACATTTCATATCAGGACCAAGTGCATGTTGATTTTATAACTATTATGTGACAAATAATTTAATTATATTAAATTAAAATTTTAAAATATGATGTAATTTATTAATAGAATTGTGTTTAATATTTTGAAATGTTATAGAACTAACAAAAGCACAATATCTAAATTGTGATTTATCTTAATTTATATTTGGACATTCCCTATAAAGTATAATTTTAAATTATCATTAGTCTTGATCTTTAAAAAAAAAAAACATAAATACAAATTTCAAATCATGGTTTTAATTTTTTTTTTAAATTTGTAAAGGAAATTATATTTTGTAAAGAAAGAATCATCTTCTCAATCTTGTGAAGAATGTGTGTTCAATATTAAGAAATTATTCAATTCATTTTGAAAGGATTACATTAAACAATAATTAGTTACTATTGTTGTTGACTAGTGTATCTTTATAAAATTATATATATACATGAAAGTTTATAATCACAAATATTTATTTATTAAAGAAATATAAAGATACGTGATTTATCAATGATATTCTAATTTCATATTTATGAATTATGATTTTGCTTATTTGATAAGAATAGAGAAAATTTAATAATTTTTACAAATTATAAAACTTCAGCTTCATATCAATCTGACTTCACATTCATGCCCAAATGACCCTATCGTAATCAACTATTTTGTACTTTATTATTTAGACAATAAGATGATTTATCTTATAAATAAAAAGCACAAGAAAAGGAACACATTGAAATGAATGAAAGACTATAGATATGAGATGTGTTTGGAATGGAGTAAAATAAATATTTTGATCGTCTAAAATTTTACTGAAAGTCTATTGAACAAACTTTAGTGGAGGGGATCTCAACCCTCTAAGAACATTCAACATAAAAAAAATCTTGGAGATTAAGTACTTAAGTAGATATCTTTAAAATAATATAATTAAAAAATATTTATATTATGTGTTTCATAAAAATATAATTGGTAAATTTAATAAAATATTATGTTACAAAACTTAATTAGTGTGGAAACTTGTTGTAAGATCTAAATTAACAAGTTGTTGAAATTCGTTAAATTTAGTTAAAACATAAGACGAAAAATAACAGTCAGTTACTTTAAAGGTTCTAAAGATGGTTGTAATTTAGATTTACAAGATAAGAATGTTAACAAAAGAGATGATATTCAGATAGTTAGTGCTAATGAAGTGGAGATAAAGAGTGATATTCAATTTCTCAAACCTTAATTTTTCTAGTAATTTTTTAATCTAAAATATAAGTATCATGTAATCTAACATGAATAAATCATAAAAAAACCAATATAAAGTTTCTAATTGCATTTGAGTATAGAGTAATCAAATATTCTGATTTTGATTTTTTTAGAAGAAAATATAAGATAAAATTTAAATAATTTTATTGTTTGAAAATTTTAGAATATGATCGTGCTACAAACGATGGAACGATGAAAAATTTAAGATTAATTTTGTCAATTTGAGGCCCAACAAAAGCAAAGAAAATTCCACTGAATTAAATCCACAACTCATTTAAAAATAGGGAAATTTTTCAAATTGTCATTATTTTAGCATTTAAGAGGGCTCATTAGCAACACTTTTAATATTTAGTAAAAATATCAAATTTTAGTTTGTTATGTATCTTATTTATGTTTTTATTATTTGTTTTTATTTAAATAGTATAATTATTTAATAACAAAAGGGAGAGAATATTTCAAAAAAAAAGTAAGGATTCTTAATTTTCTCCTCAGTTACATTTTCAAATAAAATTCAAATTATTCTTTTTTTTTCTCCAGAATTTTTACGTTTTTAAAATTATATTCATTTCACAATATATTCTATTTATATTTATTATAGTTTTTTATTAGTTTGTATTCATTCCAATAGGTATGCCGAATTTATCTATATAGTCATTTAAGAAATATATTTGTATTTTCATATATTTTTTTCTCTATATAGTTAATTTTTCATCAAAAATCTTGTATGTATTCATTTCAATATGTATTTTATTTTTATTTCTATTTCTTCTAGTTTTTATTTAGAATTTTGTATAATAATATATAAAAAACAAAAAATTAGTATGATGAAAAAGTGAATGAAATATAAAATTGAAAAGAAATAATTGAATATTTGGTGTACTCATTCTTAAATAAAATACATAACTAGTTGACATACCTTTAGAATAAATACAAATTAGAAAAAAATGTCAAATTCAGAAACAATGCAACATAATTTTTGAATGAATACAACTGTTAATTGTAAAAATACATATGGACTAAAATAGTATCAAAATTCAATATATACTTTCAAATTTATGAATACAAAACACAATAAAACTATGAAATACAAAAATAAATACTAACTGTGGTACATTGACATAACTAACTATAAAAAAACATAATACAAAATGAATTAAATATATGAAATACGATTCCAAATCTATGGATATAAAATACAATAAAATAATGAAATACAAAAATACATACGTCATGTAAAACAACAACAAAATTCAATATACACTTCCAAATCTATGAATACAAAAAACATCAAAACTATGAAATATACACAATCAAACTCATATAATGTGTTATATTGACATAACTAACACACAAAAAAAAAAATAGAACACAAAATACAATAAATATATGAAATATAAAAATAAATACTAACTATAACACAAAAAAAATTCCATATACACTTCCAAACGCATTGTAACATGAATTTTTTTAATCTTAAAAATTACTAAACAAATTAAACTAACATGCAAGACAAAGAACATGTAAAAAAAAACCTCTTCTCCAACAAATTGGTCTTCTTCAACTTCATGGTTATGAATTTGTGTGGGATTTTGCACATCGACGGATTCAGGGCATTTTTCTCCGTCGTATATCCTCCTTAGAAGCGGAACCTACATTATTGTTTAATTCTTGAGTGAAAAAAAAAATTAAATGATGGAAAATCGGAAGAACTTTGATTATTTTGTCTAAAACTCTAGTAACTCTCTTGAAAACGTCAATTGAAAAGAAAATTATGTAGTCTCAAACCCTAAAAAATATTTTAAGGACAACAACAAAATTTAAAAAAAAACACTAAAATCAGTAAGTAAATAAATAAGAAATCTGAAAAACATAATATCCAAATCAATGTTAATCTTCAAATCAAATCTTGCAACGAAATTAAATGAGAATAGTAGAAAATATTAATATATTGAATCGAAAATCTGTGGAATTGATTAGGAAGAATGTTAGAGAGAAAAATTAAAAGAAGAATAAGAAAAGAGAGAAAAATCTAGAAATTTGATTCAGAAGAAAGTAAGAAAGAGAAATTGATAAACTTAAGAAAAGAGAAAAAAATTCAAATGACATTAATATTTATCCAATTACATAAATATAGGAAAATGTGTAATCTATGAGAGAGAAAGAAAAACTGTAAATAATGAAAGAGAAAATATTAATAATATCATAATAATTATTTATTTTTAAAAATAATGACATTTTTGGCATGTTTACTAATATTATTAAAGTATTGATATTATCACTAAATAAGTTGGTTTTTTTGACTAGTTAGCTAAATTTTATAATAATAACTAAAGTGAGCCAAATTCATATTCATCTTGAAGATTAAAAGAAATGGAACAACAATAATTTCTTCATCTATTGTGTTCAGACATTGACAGCGCTATCAACTCAACACACACCAAAAGAGAGGGAAAAAAGAACTTCACAAATTAATAAAGCTAATTTCGAAGCATTGCTTACAACAATCAAGAAATTCAACTTGAATTTATGATTGATTGTTCGAACTATTACAATAAATATCATCTATTGGTAAAGAATAAGAAAAGAACGACGTATTTTTCTAGTAATATGAATTCATACAAAGCCAACTATATCCATGGCACAGCAAACAATTTCACAACTTTAAAAGTTAAATGCCAAAACAGGCATATAGGACACAGATGATGAACTTTCACCACATTTGCCTGAGACAAGAAAAATATCAAAGATACAAGTGAGAATTTAAGTAAGAACTCGCTTATAATAACTGGTGCAAAATAGGATATATATTTCCAGAACTAATAAGGTACACGAAACCATAAAATGGTGTTTCAACAGAGTCACATTAGTATTCCCTATTAGCAGGAAGTGAAAGAGGATATTAGTGTTGCACATAAGTTCATTTGATCATAAGAAAGAGATACATCAAATTCCTTTTTATGGCAAACAATTAAGATTCATCTCAATAACATAGGTCACATGTCCAAGCAAACAAGACTAAAAACCAACGTTATTTTTCAAACTAGTGATCACTGACCGCCAAATATTGTTTAACAATTCGACTGCTTCAGTTATATTTATTCAACCATATTTCCAGGCTCAACTGTGTTACACCACCTTAGCTTCTTTCTTCAAAAATCACTTACTTAATACAATCAAAAGGTTCGAACTTTGCCACTGGAATAACAAAAACAATCAAAAGATTCTTATCCCCAGGTACAGTGTGTTAAAGAAAGTTAGGCCCCTTACTGATGCTTTCATTTAAGGCAGGTAAATTGCTGATACAGCTTTAATTGCTATGAAGTTCTTCATCGGAAACTAAAAGTGGGAGGCATGTATTTTTCACAAACTGGATATAGAGAAAGCTTTTCATCAACTAAATTAGTCACATCTTATCTCTATGCTAAGGGAAATCAGGTATGGTGATAGGTGTGTTAGATGGATCAAGTTCAGCATCTCCATAGTCAAGTTCTCAGTGTAAATTACCAGTTCTCCAGCAGGATTTCAAGGATCTTAGACAGAGGGACCCTTCTCACTTTCCTCTTCATCTTGGCTATCGAGGGATATAAAAATAATGTAGGATAAATTTGTTCAAATGAGTTAGTTAAAAGGTTTGAGATTGGGCTTCTAAGAACTCAATCAGTGCTACTTACTCTAGGCTGATGTACTTCGATTTTTTTTCAAGTAGAGTTAACCCAAGTTCGTAAACTTGATCTCACGCTCTTAATATTTGAAGCTTCATCAGACCTTCACCTCAACATGTTGAAGAGTGTGAGGTATCCGCTAATTCAAAGTCAAACTTGACTTAACTGATAGATCTTTTGTACTACAGTAATTGTATTTTCCCAACTACCTATAGCTGGGGCTTCCATTACTAAATTCAGAGCTGTTGGAATTTGGATACAGTATGAAACTTGGAGAAAAGGCTTGCACCGTGGAAAATGCAGTATCTCTGCGGAAGGTAGAGTTACACTAGTCAACAGTGTTCTGTGGAAAGCATCCCTACTTACTACATGTCTCATTCCTATACCAGGTAAGGTTCTCAAGCAACTAGACAAGATTAGGAGGAATTTTCTCGGGGTTGGTAATAATAGTTTTCATAAAGTTCACTTCAGTGAAATGGACCAAAGTCACTGAACCAATATCTCAAGAGGGTCTGGGAATAAGAGACCCAGCCATTCATGACAAATGCATGACAATGACATGCTATGGAGGTAAAGCCAGGATGTCTCTGGAAGAAAGTGGTTAAAGCAACATTACCCGGCTTGTTGCTACCTTTTTGGAGCTCTCCAGCATACCTTAATGCTGAGGAATATAACATTACCAGTTTAAAAAAAAGAAGATAGTTGTTAAAGCAAAGCATGGAAATTGGTGCACCAAAGTTTAAAGAACACCTCCAGGGGTATGTCTACGGAAAACTATTAGCAAACTATGGGAGGAATTTTTACAGAATAATCTTTCTCAGTTGGAAATTCTAATATATAAGTTGCTAAGCAACTCTGTTCTAATGAAAGAATTCCTCCGACTATTCCATTTTTTTTTTGGGATACTAACTTATCCATTTATCATTAGCGATGGGAAAGCTGGAATATTATATATAGAACGAATATCAATGACGGAGAAGATCTCCTAGGTCTCCTAACAAGATTGGACGACTCAGTGATTAGTGATGCATCAGAATCCAGATAGTCTAAAATGGGATCATACAAAAGAAGGAATAGTCACAGCTAGAAAAGGTTACAGTCATTAACTTCCCACAATGGTATTTGGAAGCTGATTTGGAGGACAAAGTTACCAATGAAGATAATTTGCTACAACTGGCTAGGAATAACATGGAGCATGCTAGATCCAGGACAACCTCGTCATAAGAAACTTTCAAATTACAACTAGATGCAATATGCCCAAAAAACAGTAGAGTCAATCACTCACTGCTCCACTGTACAGTTGCAAATGACATTTGAAATATGTTTTATTCTATTTTTGGACTTAAATGAGTGGTGCCACAAAATCTGAAGTAAGCAGGTGAATGTTGGAGCTCATGAAAAGTTGATAAAGCCATCAGGAAAGTCAGGACTATAATACCAGAAAGCATTTTTTGGATAGCATAGATAAAGGAATCACAGATGTTTTAATGGTGTGATATCAACTCCAAATCACTCTCTCAAGGCTAAATGTATCCTACTTCTCTTTAGTTAAAGTAAACTTTCCCCTGTAGATTTCCCTGAATAGTTTTTGGACTTTGTTAGCTCCCTACACATAGATTAGTTTTTTTGGTATATAGAGCTAACAGCTTAATTGCATTTTAGCATAGTCTCATTTTTTTTTGTCCAGACACTGTCCCTTCTTGTTTGTTTTTTGTTAGTTCCCAGTCCTAGCATAGACAAATGTATTGGAGCTAACATTACTTCTTTTGTAACCATTGCATCTTCTTGACGCCAGAAATGCAACAACTTACTTCATCAAAGAAGAAAGTTAGGCCCCTCATGAAAGGTTACTACAAAATAATCTGCATCTATTAACAAGGTACTACTAATTAAAATTACTATAAAATAACTTAAATCTATCTTAAATCATATCAACTAAATCAGGAAACAAGAGAAATATCAGAACTTGGTGTAGCTTTATAGACAATGGTGGTCAATGGAGAATTGACATAAATTTGAAGAACAACAGATTGCCAAATGGAGTATTCATGAATTGGGTTCATTCAGATGTCATGATTTTGCAACTTTAGCTTGACTATTTTTTCCAGCTAAATTCCTTTGGATTCAGTAGGATTTCACTTGGGATTTGAAACTAAGACCATATAATTCTCCTCACACCAGTGTTGTGGACGGCGAGAGGCGACAAAAGGCGACAAGGGCTTGCCTCGCCACGCGGCGAGGCGAGCGGCGAGGCGCTTGCCTTTTTGAATAAAGGCGCCAATTAATACCAAAAATTAAAAATATTTAATTGCATATTTTATCCAAAATCTTAATAGCAATAACACATATTAACAAATATTCAATTCAAAAACCAATAGTAGATACTAAAATGTCTAAAACTTTAAAGACCAAACAATTCAAAATACAATAAACCAAAACTTTAAAATTCTATTCTTCTTCAAAATTATTCAATCCTTGAGTGCCATAATTCCATCCAATGTCCCTCTTTTTGCTAGCATCCGCCATTGGTTATTAAATTCTATTAATTCGCTGTTTAGGAATATTGAAATAGATAATTAGGAAAAGAGAGATTTTTTTAATTAACTGCCTATAATTTTTTTAAAAAAAGTTTACACAAAGCAGTAAGCAACTAAGCACTGCTTAGTGCTTACAGCCTTACACCAAAAAAACACAACTGAAAAAAAAAACTGAAGAAGAAGAATAGAAAAGAATTGTTGAAGAAGAAGAGAGAAAACGATCCCTGCAGAATAGAGAGTCGCGAGGGTCGGAGGGAACACAATCGTGAGCCCCGGTGGCCGGCGAGGGAGAAGGAGAACAGAATCCGACAGCGAGGGAGAACTGGAGAGAGGATCGCGATGGAGAAGCTGACAGCGATGGAGAGCGAGGGAGAAGAGACAGCGATGGAGGAGAAGAGAAGAGAGTCAATCGAGAGAGAGAGAGTCACGATGGAGTTTCAGAATTTTCAAAAGTAAAAAAAAAAAAACCCTAATTTTGACTATTATTAAGTCAAATATTTTTAATTAAAAAAGGCGGCGCCTTTTCTGTCGCCATTGCAGCGCCACACCTCGACTTTTTACTATCGCCTCGCCTCGGCAGAGAATGGCGAGGACCCATCGCCTCGCCTCTCGCCAAAGGCGAGGAGGCGCTCGCCTTTTGTAACACTGCCTCACACTTTATTGACCACTACACCACACCGTTGGGTGCATTCAATGCTTCTTTGAAGGTTTTTACTTTTTCATTTCTGCTGTCGGGAATGGTAAATCACTGGGAGTCACAACTTTCGTGAGAACAATCATCCATCTGTCTGAACCAAAATCACTACTAGAACCTGGTGTTACCTACCTCTTAAGATTCATAGTTAGGTGATCAGAACATAAAAAATGCATCTTTTTACAATACACAGAATCCTCTAAACTATCAAATAAGAATGCATCTTTTTACAATCCTTCCACTACATTCATTGAGATTCGACCATATAGACTACAAAATGGCATACATTAATATCACTATACAAGTTCACTATAATCTATTTTCAAAACAACGAATTAAACTTCAAAACGACCATCAGTTAACTTTAATAATTTACTAATCCCAGTTGCACTCCTTTTCTACATCCAATCTCCACCATCAAACTTATGAACAAAATATACATGAATTTGTGATAGCTGCTGAAAAATCAAACAAATTGCAACTTATAACAACAAAACTAAACTTCCCTCAAGAGAAAACGAATCACATACCTATTGAAGAGCTCAGAAGCAAATCGAAACCCGTTGTAACACATAAACCATAGCAACACAAGCACCAAAATATCTAAAAAGCGTTAAGAACTCCAGATCCAATAAAAATCTGATAGATAAATCACAGATCAGCAGAATAAATTGAAAATCGATAAACTAAAAGGAGATCTAACAAAATTGAAGAACATGAGAAACAAAAAAGGATACTGAAGAGACAACGTTCCCACCAGTCGAGCATGTACAAACCAAAAGTGACATTGTAGAGATAAATTTTCCGTTGAACCCAATTCATTTTTCTCCGTTTAAACAGAAAAAAAATGTGAAATATGAAGAACAAATGATGAATGAATTTGCTTGATCGTGCCGCCTTTTAAACACGCTTACGCCTATTAGAATTTTCCTCTTCCAGTCTCGTCGTCAATTTTTCTTTGTCGTTTTCCGGTGATCAAATTACAAATTACCCTCTTAGAACAACAATATTACACATCAATCCTTTTGGAGTCGTTTGGTAACTCAACTTATTCATATACTAATAATTTATACGACATCATTCATAAAAACAAATTATTTACTTAAATGTTTGGTCGATAATTTAAAAATTCATATAACTAAGTCACATATTATTTTACGTAACTACTACAAATATTACATAAATTATACCATAACTAATTCATATATTAATAAAACATACGCATAAATCTAACTCGTTACTAAACTAATATTGGATATTAGATAATGGTTATATTGATTATTTCTTATACGTCGTCTAATTTATGTATTAAAATAATATACATTGCATTATTTTTAAAATAAATATTTATTTAAATTTCCTCTAGAAATTTGGCAGATAAAATATGAAAAAATGATTTTGAGGAGACAGTTGTTTCTTTATTATGCTATAAAGCATGTACTAAAAACCTTTGTATTATAAATACATAAATCATGAATTTTTCATATATTAGTTATATATATCTTAAAAAGATGCAATAAACAAGATATTAGTAATATATAAAGGTAATACATGCATTATTTTTTTAATATGTTTTATCAAAACGACTTCTTAATTTTTCATTCTTAAGAATTTATTAAATATATCAAAATATCTTTTAAGCTTATTTTTAATATATTAAGTGAAAAGTTAAAATTAAAAAATTATTTTTTAAAAATAATATATATATACATATATAAACATCTTTTTAACTTAGTTTGAGCAATATATATTTCTCCTAGGGTGAGACGCAAGACGCAAGACGTTGGTATGGAAAAGAAATGAAAAAGATTGAATTAGAATGTGTCGATGTTATTAGGATTCATAGTCCATGTACTTGTAGGACTCATAATCTGTAATTTGTGTTGTACTAGGTAATCTATTCCCCTTTGAATTCGTTATATATATTTAATTAATTTTTATTTAATATTTATCCTAACTTTTATTTTTTTTAAAAAAAAAATTAGAACTCTCAACTTTCTCTTTATTCTGTATTTGTCGTTCTTCTATTATTTTTAATATATGAATTACTTTTTTGCAAAAAATAAAATAAAAATAAATTAATCATTCCAATATAAGAACAATTAGTCAGCCTTTTTTTTTTATATCGAATATATCAAATGCTTATTAATAGTTTCAATAATATAAAAACTCATACAATTCGTATACATCAAGTACTTAATGATAGTTTCAATAATATAAAAACTCACATGATAACTGATTGAGTTTGTGGATGTTGAAGAACTTAAATATGAAGTAAATTGAGCTTCTTAGGCCCGTTTGGGTGGACTTAATAAAAGCAGCTTTAAAAAAGTACTTTTAAAAGTGCTGAAACTTATTTTTAAAATAAGCAGTTATGCGTTTGGATAAAAATGCTGAAATTGTTATGTCAAACGTGAAAAAGGGAAAAATGGAAGAAAGAAATGTTAGGGTTATATGGGTAATTTGGAGATTGTATAAAAATATTAAGCACAAAAAGATAAAAATGTGGTCAACTTAAAACAACTTATAAGCTAAAAAAAAAAAAGCATTCCTACCCCAGCTTTTAACTTTTGACTTAAAATAAAAAATTTTTAACTTAAAATAAGTTGTTTTGAGTATTGCCAAACAGCTAAATAAGTCAAAAACCAACTTTTAAGTCACTTTGACCAGCTTTTAAGCTGAGCCAAACAGGCTCTTACTCAAAAGATATGTGGCACAAAGAAGCAACAATCTGTCTCCAGGGACGTGAAGCACAATCAATGTCTAATTATTTAAATATTTAGTATTTAATAATTTTGATCTTTTACGTTTTTAAAAGTCATCACTTTAACCTCCTAGTATAATTTTTTTAAAATAAGAGCAACTCTCATCTTGAGATGAAATTTTTGTAGTTTTTTCTTCTCTAGAACTGGGTACAATATCTCTTGTTTTTTTGAGTGTTTGATATAAACTTTTTCATTGCAACGTTGTTTTTTTTACCCGAAAATTTTTAAAACTAAAGAAGATGAAAATAAACAAGTGAAAAGCAAGAACATTCAGGATTTTCAGAAGTAGAAATAAAATAGTATGAAGACTTGGGTCTGTATTTGCATCAATTGTCACACTGTTGACAAGCACCCCAAAGTCTTCATATTTAAGGCTATCAAAAAAAATATCTACCACCAGCAACACAAAAATCAAACCTAAATAGGTGGATATAATTCAGAATAAAACAAACAATGCTCCGAAAAGGAAAGCAGAAACGAGTTTTACATCTAGCACTAGTCCAACGCGGTGATTCCTATAAACCATAAAAGAACACAAGACTTGCTGAGCACTTCTGACAACTCAAAGAGGATACGATACAACTAACCATCATAGTCCCCTTCATAGAACTTGTTTTCTGGATAGAAGACAGCTATAACTTGGTTGCCACCAAATTTTCTTCCATTCAAACTTTGCCGAGCTTTGCTGGCACTCTCCACATCTCCATACTCCAAAAATACCTGAAAGGTACACAAATGATTTAGCAGTTCCACATTTTACAAGTGAAAACCAAGCCATCGACAAAGAACCAATCCAACAGATTGGACCCTTTCTTTCAACGTCATTTGAGATAGTTATAACTAATCGTACTGAAAAGCTTCTTCATAAAAGTTGCTAGCAGTTTTTAGGAGGCCATTGCAAAGAACTTCAGATCCAAGTTGTGTCGCTTCCCTTGTAAAATATACAAGATCACTGCTAACAACTTATAAACTTTAAATGGCCCAGACTAGAAAACTGAAGACGTATTTTTACCTTTCCAACCCCTGGTGCATGCTCACCATCAGGACTTGGACGTGGAATTACTACATTCACCAGTGGACCTGAAGAATATATATCAAAGTGGATGATCTTTTAAGTAAACAAGCCATATGCTTAGCACAACAAGGGGAAAAAAGATCTTATCTAACCACCCACCAAATTTTCCACATTCAGTTCTCATGTCTTCTAAAATATCTTGATAGTCCTCGTCATTACTGAGCTCATCTACCTCAACAACTTGTGTTAAACACAAAACCTTTGTGGCTAATGCACCAGGTTGTAACATAAGTCTCTGCAAAAAATAAAAAAAAGACACGCATTAAGGGGTGAGCAGCCAAATAGTTGCTAGGAGATCAATTCCTAAGGAATTGAAAGTTATATAAGTGTGCACATAAATGTCTCACCTGCAAAGCTATCTGCTGTTGTGCATGCAACAATACACTCTCTTGCTCAGGCTTAGGTTGTGTTGTACCCTGGTTAGCACGCCTAACAGTAAGGGTTTTATCACCCATCTTAATCCCATTGAGAGCTGCACAAGCAATATCAGTAACGGAAACATCCTGATAGACACAAAAGGCATAGCCTTTTGAGTTCCCTGTTTCTCTATCTTTGACCAAATCGAATCCTCTAAGTGCACCAAAAGACTCTAACAGCTCCCTAATCTGTGCTTCTGTGAAATAGTAGGGCAAACCACCAACAAAAATACGATCAGGGCCTTCAAGCCCTCCTGCAGAACCTGGTGACAATCCAACAGCTGCCAGGTTGAGGTTTGGGTTTGGTTGGCTAGGACCAAGAGTAGCAGCCAGAGAAGGGTTGTAATCACTGGGTCTTCTGACCTTACAAGGTGCACCCTGCACAAAAAACACCACGGACAGAGAAGCACAGAGCAGTCAGTTGAAAGTAGGGACAAATACTTGATATTGATGCAACAGGAAAAAAATGATACTTCGATAATCAATTGTCCAATAACATCCGATAAGTTACAGTAATAATAATAATGAAAAACAAAAATACAAAAGAGAAGAAACATGTCTGAGGATATTCAGTTATTATAATGGGAAGGGGATAGAAGGTGTGCACCCAAAATGTTCTGGGACTAAACAAGGCCCAAGGGACAAGAATAGTTGCATACACCTAAAACTAAAATTTTCTACATCCTCGCTTTCTCCCAAGTGGATAAACCACCTACGACTATAAGAGGTAAAAAGTAAAGCTTCTTTACGACTTCAAAATTACTTGATCAGCTATAACACATTCAGGTACCTCAAATATGATGCCATCCAATGCCATGGCATTACTAGCTTCCTCTACAGATCTCATTTCAACAAAAGCAAACTTCTTCTCATAGTTTATATAGACATTGACAACAGCATCACCTGAAAATTCCAACAATACTCTAGAGCATCTGAAAGGTAAATTAAGTTGTAATTGTATGAAAAAGGTGATCAAATTTTAAACTAACCTGGACCAGCTGTATTTCCTCCAATTGCAGACATAACATGACTAAAGAAGGTCGCAACAGACTGTAGAGAATCAATGTGTCAAGACATATGTATAAGAGCAATTTCAGAGATGGGTCATAGAAAATCAACTCTGACAGGGAAGATAACATGTTAGTATAGTAATATTTTTGATAACATGCGATCACACAAAAGTTATAACTATCAGAATTATCACGAGTAATGACCAACATATTATCATCTTCAGACCACAGGAAGATGAGCTTCATTTGAGAAACTTATATGTATTTCTATTAAGCAAAACTTTGGCCTCTATATACATAACTGAAGCTAGAGTCAAAAAAGGGATAGAAAGTTGAAACCTGTTGACAAAAAAATGCTAAAAATATCACACAAGAAAAGAAATAACACTAGAAATAATACCGATGGGATATGAAATGAGGTTGGTTCTATGACATTTTGCTAGGACATTATTAAAATTCAAAATAGTAACTCTTTAGATGTAGAAATCAAAGTGTTTAAGCACCATTCATAAAATCACCACTTACTATTTTTACATAGAGAATATCTATATTTTAATAAAGGCATGAATATAAAAGTTGGTTGACCAAATTATCCTTCAAATATTGAATAACTTTTATACCCTTAATGAACTCTAATCTTATATTTTACCTAATTTTTAGAATGCAAGTGTCGGTTGACTTAAATATCCATCAAATATTAAACGAATGTTATACCCTTAATAGATGCTAATCCTATTTCCTTTTAAAAAGTACTTTTAAAACCTAACACTATGTTTGGATCATTGTTATCCATTGTATTGTATTGTATCGTTATTATACCTACAATTGTTTGTTTTGATTGTTACTTAAAATATATTGTACTGTATTGTTAAATTTCGTTTTTACATACCAATGAAAACCCCTATTTTATGGAACAACCAATTTGGTGTGTTTCCATTGTTACTTAATTTCTTTTTCCAATTATATCTTTACATAATATTTTAAAATACTATTATACCATTTACCTTAATTATTTAAATCTAGTCAAACCTCCCACCCTAGAATAATTAAGGATATTCAAGTAAATTTATAAATTACAATACAATACGATACAATCAAACCAAACAATTAAAATGTTACTAAACAACAACAAACAATACAATCTAACGAATCGTTGTATCTTCCAAACAATACAGTACAATAGAGTACAATACAATACAATACATTATGAAACAATGGGTAACAATGATCCAAACAAAGTGTAAAAGAACGCTATTACTTCTAAGTTCAATCTTTTAGCTATTTGATTCTTGTGTCCAGTGGGGGATCCAGGATATTTCACTCAAGGAGTTCGAAAAAAAAAATATGTCAACAAGAGTGAATTAAATTTTAAAAAAAATTACGCAGCTTGCGCACACAGTAGGAATCGAATCTGCAAACTGGGGATAGTATTCGCGGCCAAGTTGCGCAGTCCTGTGTCACTGAGCTTTCTTCTTTGATTTAGGTGGTTAAAAATTAGTATATGAATAGAAATATAGAAAATCCACCCTATATACAACGTAATTTTCTGTCGAGGGGGTTTAGGTCCTGGAAACCATGTAGGTCCGCCTGATTGTGTCTCACCTATCCTTGAATTCTTTACCAGTCATTCTATGAATTTGAAATGAAAAAGAACTCCTTGAACCACCCACTTATATAGAATTTCGTTGGCATATTTATCGATTACCATTGCCGCTAGATCATGTTAAAGTTCATATCTTTTCTACATCATATGATATGCATAGAGGTCTAATTATGTTTATCCATCTAACCTCTAGGTTACAAGTTAATTACATAGATGGATTCTAAACAAAACCATCTAATCATTTGCATATCACGTGTAGCTGTTTACATCTTGGGTTCAAAATTAGCTTTGTTTGCTTCTAATTTGGTGATGTTCTTTATTGATATTTAATATGTGATTGTTGACTTACGGCTTCTTTCTTAGTGCTTTATCTCATGATGATAAATTTATTTTTCAGATGCCTTTATTAATGAATTTTGTGGTCAATTCACAATGTATAAAAGCACCAATAACAGAGGGTGTTTGGATTAATATAATTTGTAGGTGTTTTTGACTTTTAAGCACTTTAAATTATTGGAAGTGTTTGGGATATTGAGAAGTGCTATTAAGCAGGAAGCACACACCTTTAGGTTAAAAAAACTTCTAAAATAAGTCCAAAGCCAAAAGTATGGTATGACTTTTGACTTTTAAGTTTATCCAAATGGGCACTTAGAACGCTTACGGAGCAATCATCAATGTTGACAGACTTTTATACCCTTAAAAATTAAATTTTTTTGATTTTTTTTTATAGATAAGTAATATTATTTAAGATTTACTTGATATCCACAAAGATTAATATACTTCTAATAACGTAAACTTCTATTATACTTCATACTATTCATATGATTAGAAGTCCTATAAAATATCATAGTTACAGAAAACTGGAGTACTGTGTCGGCCGAATTTCAACACACCAAATTGCATAACTTTTTTTTTGACGGAGTGTATGCAGAAAAAGAAATAGTACCTCTCATATTTGAAGGGGAAGAAAGATGAAAATATCAGAAACAGATGAAATTACTATGCAAAAAATTACAGGAGAGGTTCCTTGTTCAAAAAATAAACATTATATGGAAATGTCAAAGAGACCAACTACTTCATGAGATTGGTGGGGCGTGGTTTAATACCTGTTCATTTGAAGTAGCAGGAAGTCCACCGACATAAACTCGCCGGGCATGCCTTGTAGCCTGATAACACAAGTTAGGGAATACTTTAGGTAAGAAGAGGAACTCATATGCCCCATTAGCTTACTAACAGATTACAAACCTGTTGTGTCATTGCCTGGATCGGCATAACAGGAAGAGCTCCAAACTGCCAAAACCCCATCAGAAGAGAACAAATATATAAGAATCTTGGAAATAGCATTGAATCCTTGCAACTAAAAAGGGAGTGTTGACAATACCGGGCCCGATGTTAAAGGAAACATGTTGGGCAACATTCCAGGAATTCCTGGGCTGGTCCCGGGCACTTGACCTGCAGAGATGACCAAGATACAGTTGAAAATGACATCATGACATATTTTAAGCAGTATGGAGTGAGAATTTACATGAACAGTTCCCTTTTTAAAATGATTTTGAAAGAATGAATGAATCTTGTACTCAGAGATCTAGTTAAAACAGTACGAGGAGAGGAAATTTTACAGTGTATTCAGAAAATATTTGTAACTACCAAACAGGCAATTCCTGGATGAAGATGAACAAGACCTGTATTGGTTCTTCCTTGTACATAAAAGCTACAGAAGTCGGTTCACACCCATTGTCAGCACAGTGGGGCAAGTAGCCCAACATTGCCTTCTTAGAACATAAGATAAGACATACAAAACAAACAAACAAACACCAAACAAAACAAGAAACCAAAAACCCTCAGTTTCGGAATTACTTCACCAAGTAAATGATAAAGAAAACAAAACAGCCGATCTATTCCATGACTCAATACCAATATAGGTTGAAGTTAAAGAAACAATAGCTTACCAAAACGTAACCATGTATTTTGATATGAACTTTCTACACCAAGTCAAAGAAAAATGTGGCAGTTATCAATAAAATTTCAGCTGTAATCTTAACAATGAAACAAGTACCTGCAGCAGCTGTAGCACCAGGTAACATTGCAGTGGTAGGAGGTGCCATATCAAAACCACTAATCCTTTTGCTGAAAAAATACAAATTAGTAACAGTAATGAAGTGACTAAAACTCGGCTATTAATTTAACAATTAATGATCCATATAACATTAGCCACTCAATTTGTTCTTGGGGCATACATAAAAGAATATATATTTTTTAAGTAAACAGTACAACAGAAGGTTAAATTTTCCAGTTCTTTAACAGGGCCAATGAGACAACAAGGAAAATGTATGACTAGGTTTCTTGTGTTTCAGTAGATAAATACCACAAAATCCCACCATTTTAATGTGGACCGTAGGCATGACAAGACAAGAACAAGGGAAAGTACTTCGCTCCACGGAAAGGAAAAAGAATCACTGTTTTCAAGATGACCATTTACAATAAAATTTGACCCGTTGTGTTCTATTGAAGTTTCAGAAATAGCAGTCCGAATAACAAGACACAGAGAAGTTGCAAATATGTTCCAGAAGCAAAGCATGTCATTTGACCTAAAGAAAAATTCAAGAGATCAATCAATGCAGGCTGTGAGAATAAGAATCTAACTATTTTACAAGAGAACTGATCGGGCAATTTTTCTCATGCAAGTCCCCCTGATATATGCTATAACCATCACCAGCTTAACCAAATATTGTTACCTGAATGTGCAACTCTTTCAAACATTACAAGTCCTCAGTGAGATGTATGACAGTTGACAGTAATATCCAATATTCTAAGAAACAAAAATCAGCAAAAACAGACTATTTATACAATGAATAAAGCAAGCCAAGGCCACATAAATTGTCCAGTGTGATCTCAAAAACACTAAACATAAGAATCGTTCAACCAAGTGTAACTAAAAACCAAAGGACAAAAAGAAACCTCTGGGCCAATTCATCTCCAGTAATAGTGGAAGAATCTCAGATCAATTTAAGTTTTTGTAATTAACAAATCTAATGCTTAATCAAATATTAAGTCACATAAGAAAATCTCCATGTAACATTTTAGTGCACTTCTATGTAAAGATTGGATATTGGTCATTCCGTTCCAGCCTGACAGATCAAAGAGTCTTTAAATAAGTTCAACATATTTACAGTAAATGAGTATTTACAAGGTAAAGCCAACTATAAACTGAAGTTCAAACAGAAAAATCCTGTCTTAAGTGAACATTAGGAATCAAAAAGAGAATATAACATGGAAAAGCTCCAGTGAGAATATATATGATCAGAAAACTAACCTCTTGGATCGAGAACGAGATCGAGACCTTGATTTATGCTCAGATCTACCCCTTGAACGAGACCTGTGTCTATGCCGACTCTCTCTATCTTTGTCATGATCTCTTTGCCTTTAGCAAAATAATTAAATATATCACAAACTCAAAATGAAGCATGCTTCCACCACCACTCAACAACAACTTGAAATTTAAAGATCATAAAAACATGATCCCCAAGTCTGAATCCGACTCACAACAGTAACATAGAGCCAAAGTGAAATCACAAAAGCAATATAAATACTAACATCAAAAAGTGTTATAGCTCTTACTTGTCATAATCTCGAGTTCGATGACGTTCATCATCATCTCTATCTCTGGTCCTCTCCCTCTCCCTTCTGTCACTCCGATCCCTATGACGATCTCTGTGATGACGATCACGGTCCTTGTCCCTCTCTCTGTCCCTGTCTTTGTCTCTTTCCCTGCCCCTGTCACGGTCCCTATCACGCCCTTTCTCCCTATCCTTTTCCCTGCTTCTTGACGAGCTCTTATCTTTTTCATATTCACGAGAACTATGCTGGAAGAGACACACAAGTAAGAAAAAAAATAAGCAAGTGAAGGAAACTAGAAGACATGAATACAAAACTAAGGATGGAAAAGGAATTTATATTTTTTTGGAGATAGATGGAAAGGAATTATATTAATAAGCGGATGACGGAACCCTTTGGGGTGGCCCAGTGGTTTGAGCTTGGGACTTCCATGTTGGAGGTCTCAAGTTCGAAACCCCTTGCCAGCGAAAGCAAGGGGTTTGCCTTCTGGGTCGAGCTCGGGTTACCTCTCCTATGTGGTTTGCGAGCTATTGCTTAGGAGCAGGATTTTACATTGTGCGCACCCAAAAAGGGTAGCGGCTGTGGGTTTCCCTTGTATCACAAAAAAAAAAACAGAGGAAGGAAACTAGAAGACATATGAATACAAAACTAAGGACCCAAAAAGGGTAGCGGCTGCGGGTTTCCCTTGTATCACAAAAAAAAAACAGATGAAGGAAACTAGAAGACATATGAATACAAAACTAAGGATGGAAAAAGGATTTTTTTTTTTTGGAGATAGATGGGAAAGGAATTATATTGAGGGTCAAATCATTACAGTTGAGATTGAAACTGAACAGATGAAAGGTGGCAAAAGACTATAGCACTAGAATTAATACTACTAAGAAAAGCAACCTACTATAGGCAAATGTTCAAAACCCAAGAGGTGCTCAGTTTTCACATATCAGAACTACATATGCAGGTCATCCTGAAATTTTACCCCTGCAGGGATAGAGAAGTTTTCTGAGAGTTTAAGAGATGTGCAAGCAGATAGCACCTACACAGTAATAGCCTAGAATATTTGAATGCTCACCATTAGAATGATTCACACAGTTCAAGGAGCAATACTCACAACTGACCTTAAATGGAATACCTAAACAAAATCATTTGTTCCATTCCATCATAACACCTTCCTCCACAAATCCGACCTTTCAGATACAATCTCTTGTTCTCCCCTTTTTGTATAAACAGCTTGCCTCAACTAATCTACTAGCAACCTGCTTCCATCCACAAGCACAACTATAGGAAACTTGCCCCAATCAAGCTTGCCTCCACTAACCTACTTGCTACTGCCCATAAACACATGAATTGGGAAAACTTTCCCTTGATTCTGTCTTACTAGAAATAGACTAAAGCTTTCTATCGTTCTCAAAAGAGTTAGGTTATGTAGGTACACTAGGCACTACTGAGTGTTCGAAGTGGAGATTAAAGCCTGATATCTACAGGTTTTGCCTACACCTCAAGCACTTCGTCATCGGAAAAAACCTGCTGCAGATAGGCTCATTTCGACTGTTTCAGTGAATCCTGAAATCTCCAGGTTGCTTTTCCTAAGCCTCAGACAATTTATCTCTTACATTACTCGATTCAAAAAATAAAGGCGAAAACCCACATGTTAGGTATGAATGAAAAAAGGATGGTCAAAGAGCGAGCGAGAGAGAGAATTTTAGAACCTGAGGCTTGGAGTCGGTGAAATTATCGGGATTAGTGCCGCCATGGCTACTTCTGGATTTGGGAAGGGGAGAAGAGCCGGAATTGTCTATGTCTTCTCCATTGGCTTCATAGTCCGGCATGGCTAGGGCTTCTGTAACTCTCAGTGAAGATAGCTTTCTACTGAATTGTGCTTTGCTTCGCCTTGTTCGATCCTCTGCGTTGTTGATGGAGTTCGGAGTTCAGAACACATAAACTAGGGCTCCAAGTTGGGTGAGAGAGATTGTTTAGTACAAACGTAACTAAATTTTATTTTTTTAATTATTCCGACCACAAATTCCGATTAAATTCATATTTGCGATTAAAAAATTAAATATTAAAAATAAATTAGTCATAAATAAAAATGCCTTCGTACTAAGACCATAAATCCAAAATATCTAATTATTGATAAAAGATAGTAATACAAAAGCTCACCTACATTATCTTAATATATTTTATAAATACAAGTCTTTGATATATAATAACAACTAGAAAGAACACTACAAACTTATTTATGAAATATAATTAAGTACCGAACATAATGGCTATGAAAGGGACTAGATATGGAGAACTCATGCGAGTTCACTATTTTTGAAATTCTGATGTGTGCACCTTATGAATATATAACAGGAATATATAGAAATTTTGTTAAAAAAATATTACTTATAATGTAACGAAAATATTAATAGTCATACCACGTCAATTATTAATTTTAATTGCCTTATTTTTATAGTTACTTTTTAAAAAAAAAACATGATAAATAAAATAATTCGAAAAGAATATTAAAGAGTGTTGTAAAACGAGAGGAAAATATGAGAATACACATATAATAGTGATAGATAAATGTTGATGGAGATATAGAGTGGAAAATACTATTTCAATTCTTCAAGTGTGTCACAAGGGTGAAGCATGCCTTTTATAGGATGTAAAATCATCGGTTTACAATGCTAAACAAATTATGTTAGAAGACATTAATTAAGTGATACATTAATAGGACATTACGTTAGGAGTAGATGAATAGAAATGCCCACACAATTAAGTGGATTTGTAACACTCCCCTTGGATTATTATAGTAATGTGTCTCGTTAAAACCTTACTATGAAAAATCCTGTGGGAAAAAATCTAGTGAATGAAAAAAAGTACATACATCTTGTAATACACCTTGAGTGCTGCCTCATTAAAAATCTTATCAGGAAAACCCAATTGGACAAAACCTTGGCTAAAAAGTACTACAATGTTACTAATATTCCCTTATTAGATCCTTCTTCGTTAATTACAATATTAAAATATTAATTATTGAGTTTCTTATTTGCTAATGCCTACACCTTCAGGGTGGGAACTAAGCAAGGAAATTGAAGTTCCGTAATGAGTAGTTAATAACCAATCAAATGATGACTCAGCGAACCATAATTTACTGTGAGATTCAATCCACAAAAAGCAGTCATAGCCCCTCTCATGGAATGCTTTGTCACGATAATGAGAATGTATTGTCAATTAGTATTTTGTAACGTGAATGAAAGTTCTTGTACTATGCTATGTTTTCTTCACTTTTTATTAGAATGTTTACTATTTTTTCTATCTATAGTGTAGTGTATACATGTATCTTGTATTGTTGCCACTAGCCTCAATTTTGTAGCTTCTGCTTAGTGCCTCCAATATGATATATTTTAAAAAAAATAAAGTTTACAACATGTTGCTTGCTTGCTTTCGCATATGAGAAAAGTATTATAGCACCTCGAGTATTGTCGACTTAAGTTGTTGCTAACACATGTTGACTAGTTGCTACTTTAGCTACTTTTTACTGATATCAGATGATGAAGTACTATTTAGGTCCTTAATGTTTTTAGATGCTGCTCTATAATAATGTTAAGTATTACATAATCTTCTTTTCTTAATTATTATATATTTAAGAGGAAATTTAGTAGATTGCATAAAGTTTGAAATATATTAAATAGTGACATGTGTTAAAAGAAGAGCTATAGTCTTTTCTCGTTACTACTCATGTCTTATATCTGATCAAGATTGCTCATTTCTTAGACTACATAGTCTTAGATTGTTCTTCTCATCAAGGTAAGTTTTTTCTTGTCACCGAATTTCTTTATTTTCAGAAGAAATCCTCTTAAATATGTGATGATATCGTATGTACACCTGTCTATTGAGAATTTGATTATGGACAACCTGCAAGAAGAGTCATCTGATCAAGAACTGAAATTGAGAACTATAGGAAGATCTTTATATGTGTTATACTCATCGATTTGTTTAAGAATCTTCAATTATCTGAGTACATCAAAAGCAGATACCAGTAGTAAAATATAAAATACAAAAAGAGCTTAACTGTGGCCTAAAGCTAACTGAATTCCTTTACTAGAGTTATTTTTTCAATTCTTTGTGCTGAACCTACCTAAAAAAGAGTTTTTTTTTTGGAAGATATATTCTTTTTTTGTTTACTTATGGATTGGAGAAAATTTCAGTACCGAACAGAGTAGTTGGGTCGTTGAGAGTGGTAGATTTGATTTCTCTCCATAGGTTACACCATGTCTTAGTAATTCATTAGTTTATATCATCCTCTTGAACAAGTGTATGGGTGTAGGCAGATTATTAGAAGCAAACCTTGTTTTATATTTGACAATTTCTTCAAGATTAATTTCCACTGATCATGTGCACTATGCATTTCAGTAGTCTCACGAATTGTTGGGGCATTCTCTTAGTACCTTGTCAAATTTGAGGAGTCTATTGCAACTTAAGTTTCAAATTCGAATAATAGCCTTCATAGCTCTACTAGCCTATTTTTTAGAACTTGCTCGAGGCAAATTATTCTGGAAAATCTGTGTATTAAGCATTCCAAATATGTTGAGTGTATAGAACTTTGGAGTAGTGACCCTTCAAAAAATATATATGAAGCTTTTTCACTTTTCAAAAATATGAAGAGAAAAAGACACAATTGCATGAAATACATGATTGTAGCATAAGCATGTCATGGTTCGATTAAAAAAACCTCAATCTTTTTTCTCTTATGATTCAAGATGGATATGTAACAGGTCATGCAATATTTTTTTGGTGTCCTAACTGCTTGTGCTCATTCTGGATTAGTGGACGAGGCTAGGAGCTTCTTTGTATCAATGGAGAAAAAGTGGAGTATAATTTCAAAGGCTGAACACTATAGTGTGGTTAATCTCCTTGGGAGATCAGGGATGTTAGTTGAAGCCTTCGAACTTGTTAAACAAATATCTTTTGATCTCCCTTCTAATGCTTGGGAGATATTACTTTAGTTTTTGTAGAGTTCACAAGAATTTTTATTTAACGGATCTTGTATTTTGATTTAAGCCATCTTGTAGAGAGGAAAATTCTTATCTTTTATTGTTGGTAAATAACAGATATTATTACCAAAAGAGCAATGTAAGAACAAGGAAAATCAAGGTCTTGACAGCCCCTGGCCTTGCTAATTAGAGCATCTAAACAATCATACTAACTATGGGTATCTCGACAACTTAATGCAGTAGCTAATTTTTCCTTCTTACTTGTTGTAATATTGATCTACTGGACAATATTCTGTATAAGAACACCCAGCTAGCCTTGAATTTTATCAAATATGCATTGTGCAAGAGGAATGTAGAAAGATACAGCTGCTAAAGTTTCTACTGAAGTTTGTAGCAATGATAAATTATAAGAACTCATGTTCTAAATTTAATGAATTAGAAGAATCCACGTGCTTTTATTAGAAACTCCAATATTTTGCATCCTTTTTATTAAATATCTTGAGGTTTTATGTTTTTTTGGTTACGAGTTTATTTTCTTGTTCTAAACTGTTAAATTTCTTTTTTAACAAGTCAAAATTTGAATATGAAGAATCTGTCATTCAAGAATATACCATGTAAGATAAAGTTGAAGAGTTCTTTTACTTTGATAAGAGACTTGGTTTAAACACAATATCTTATTATTTATTAATAACAGATAGTATTAAATAAATAGTATTAAATAATATTAGTATTTACTGTGTACTAATCCTAGTCCTATTAGGATTAGTACTCCTTAATCCTAGTCCTATTAGGATTAGTATTCCTTCCTATATCTCCTATATATATCTCTCATGTATTCCCTTATTAGGTTAACACTTCAATACAATCAATATTCCTTCATTGTATCAAGAGCCAGAAAACCTAGATCTTCTTTTCTCTAGGTTTTTTTTTTCTCTCTTTAGGGCACCGATCGTTCCCTCTCTTCTCTTGGGCGGCGGCAGCCATGACAACCGAGGTGGATCCTCTCGATTCACTTCCTTCTGGCGTTAAACTCCTTCTCAGGCATCTTCATGCCCTGATTCCCGAAAAATTATCAGACATAAATTACCCTACATGGAAAATCACCGTTCTTACAGCCCTAGAGGCCAACTACCTTCTCAAATACGTCGATGGAAGCACAGAACCGCCGCCGGCAGTCATCACCGCCACGGACAAATCAGAAAAAACCAATCCGGCCCATACCGCCTGGAAAGCCGTGGATGGCCAGATCCGATCATGTTTGATTGCGGTCATCTCTCTCACGGTTCAGAAACACGTCCGATCCTACACAACTGCTTCAGCCCTGTGGACGGCCCTCGCAACACGCTATGCATCAATTTCCCACTTTCATATTTTTCAATTGCGTGATCATCTCCACACAATTACCAAAGGCACGAAAACTATGGCGGAATATTTAGACGAGGTCTCCACCATCATCACAGCCCTCGACACAGTGAACGAAATCATTCCCAAAAAAGATTTCATCATGTGCGTCATTCGGGGGCTCCCATCAGCTTACTCCTCCATTAAACAGGCGGTTCACATCAGTCCAACGCCCGTTGACCTGGCTACTCTCTCCTCGTGGATAAAAAGTGAAGAAATCAACGTGGATCTGGAGAGCAAACTTCTTCTCCGAGAAGCCGCTGTTATGGAGCCGACCACCGCCCTCATCGCAAGCCAGAACTATCGCGGGGGGCATGGTGGCGGCCGGCAGGGGAGTCGCGGCGGCTACGGCAGAAACAGCGGAGGCCGCGAGCGCGGCGGTTGGCAGGGCAGTCGTCTGTCATACGACGGTCAGCAGCACGACAGCAACAACAGCCTGCACTCCTTCGGCAGCGGTGGGCAGTCATCTTTCAGCGGAGGGCAGGGCACTTACGAGCGGGATCGTCCAACTTGTCAAATCTGTCAGAAAACAGGACACACCGCTGTTCGTTGCTGGTTTTGGTATGAGGAGAGCCGAAATAGTGATAACCGTGCCAATTATGTATCTCAAGCCGGCCCCTCCTCTGAATGGCTGTTGGATACTGGGGCCAACATGCACGTTACTTCTGATCTATCCAAGCTTAACGCTCCAAATCCATATCATGGCTCCAATGGTATTACTGTTGGCAACGGTGAGTCCCTTAATATTTCTCACACTGGCACGGGTACCATTAAAACCCCCACCGCTATCTTTCACCTGGGTAACCTTACCCACGTCCCTTCTATTAAAATCAATCTCCTTTCAGTTCACCAATTCACAAAAGACAATAATTGCTCACTCTTGTTCACCTCTAATGATTTTCAGATCCTAGACAATACTACCAAGAGGGTGATTTTTCAAGGCCCCTGTGAGCATGGTCTGTATGTTCTTCCTGGCACAAGTTCGTCTGCCCACCCAGTTTCAGAAAGCGTTCTTGTGGCTCCGGTGGCTCTTTCGGCTGATAGCCACAGTCTGTTGTGGCACAGTCGTCTGGGTCACCCGTCTACTCAAAAAATAAATTCTTTAATGTCTCAATTAGGTTTTTCTTCCATTCATGTAAACAATTGTGACTCCTGTTCAATTGCTAAATCTCATAAATTACCTTTTACTTTATCTGAGAAGCGTACAACTGCACCTTTTCAACTTATTCATTCTGACCTATGGGTCCTACTGTTGTTCCTTCATTTGCTGATTTTCGCTATTATATTTATTTTGTGGATGATTTTACAAAATACACTTGGTTGTACCCACTAAAACACAAATCACAGGCATACACCACCTTTGTCACTTTTGAAAA
Organism: Solanum lycopersicum; assembly: GCF_036512215.1. Taxonomy (NCBI): domain Eukaryota; kingdom Viridiplantae; phylum Streptophyta; class Magnoliopsida; order Solanales; family Solanaceae; genus Solanum; species Solanum lycopersicum. Next base: position 50,990,519 of record NC_090801.1, on the reverse strand, counting down.
AATGGTCAAAACACAATTTAATTCTCATGTTAAACTTTTTCGAAGTGACAATGAAAAGGAATATGTAAATAACATCTTTGGCCAGTTTCTGTAATCCCTGGGAATTATATATCAAATCTCCTGTCCATACACTCCCGAACAGAATGGGGTGGCTGAGCGTAAGCATCGCCATCTCATTGAAATGGTGGTTACTCTTCTACATCAATCTCATCTCCCTGTCTCCTTTTGGGTAGAAGCTCTAGCCACCGCAAACTACCTCATTAACAGAATGCCCAGTCACACCCTCTCCAACAAATCACCCTATCAACTCCTTTACCAAGAACTTCCCAATTATACCCACCTCCGCGTCTTTGGGTGTCTTGCCTACCCTTGTCTACCCTTGGCTACGCCCTCATATTACTCACAAATTACAACCCCGATCCCGTCCTTGTATTTTTTTGGGCTATCATCCTACCTCCAAGGTTATCGCTGTCTTGACCCACAAACTCATAAAGTCTACATATCTCGTCATGTCAAATTTGTCGAAAATGAGTTTCCCTACGAGTCTATTTCCTCCTCCACAAATACATCATTCATTGGCGTCCTTCCTCTTTTTCCAACATACTCACAGGGTCCCTCACCACCTTCCCCCACACCTCCACCCACTACCCAACCACCCCTCATCACCCCTTCGACCGTCACCCACAATACACCCGCAACCACCACCCACACTCACAACCAACCCGAACCACCCCATACACACAACATCTCTAGCCCGATCCGTTTTGGGTCCTTCCCGGCCACCCCCGAATCACCACCGCCCGTGCCACCCCCCAATACTCATCCCATGTTAACCCGTGGCAAAGCCGATATCTTTAAACCCAAAACCTTTCAGGCTACCATACTACCAAATACACCCTTTCCCGATAGTGAACCAACAACCTACTCCGTTGCCTCAAAAAATGCTTATTGGCGTCATGCTATGGATGACGAGTTTAAGGCTTTGACTGATCAGAAAACTTGGGTTCTTGTACCTAAGCCCCATGGGCGGCACCCAGTGGGCTGTAAATGGGTGTACAAAATTAAACACAATGCAGATGGCAGTATTTCCAGGTACAAGGCTCGTTTGGTTGCTAAAGGCTACAATCAGGAGTATGAGCTTGATTACTCCGAGACATTCAGTCCTGTTATTCGGCAGGAAACCATTCGCCTAGTACTATCACTCGCCGTGCGCAACAATTGGCTCATTAATCAGTTGGATGTTTCCAATGCTTTTCTTCATGGCATGCTTGATGAAACTATCTACATGACGCAACCACCGGGCTATGTTGATATCCGCTTCCCTCAACATGTTTGCAAACTCCAGAAGTCTCTGTATGGGCTCAAGCAAGCCCCCCGTGCTTGGTACACACATCTGAAAATGTTCCTCCAGAGACTCGACTTCACCTGTTGCGTACACGACACGAGTCTGTTTACTCGACATTCAGCACACGGTACAGTCATTCTTTTTGTCTATGTAGATGATATCATTATTACAGGCTCTACTGTAGCTCTCATTCAGGATGTCACTCGAGCTATGCATACTACCTTCAAAATGAAGGACCTTGGCCCATTACATTATTTTCTGGGAATGGAGGTTTCTCGGACTGGCAGCGGCTTGTTTCTTCATCAGTCAAAATATGCTCGAGATCTGTTGCAGAAAGCTGGACTGGAAAAATGCACCAGTCAACCAACACCGATGGCAGTCTCTTCGTCTACGAATGGAGTCGACACCCCCTTTGCCGATATCACGCATTTCCGCAGCCTCATTGGGGCTCTACAGTATCTGGCCATTACCCGTCCTGACATCCAGTTTGCTGTCAACCGAGTTGCTCAGCGCATGCATCAACCAAGTGAACATGATTACCATTGTCTAAAACGCATTCTCAGGTACAATTTTGGCACTCTTGGTCGTGGTTTACTCATTCGACCCGGGGACTTGGAGCTTCGGGGGTTCTCAGATTCAGATTGGGCGAATGATAAACATGACAGAAAATCTACATCGGGGTTTCTCATTTTTTTGAGGCTGAACCTGATCTCCTGGTGTACAAAAAAATAACCCAAGGTCTCTTGGTCTTCGACTGAAGCTGAATACCGCGCCCTTGCTCTTCTCGCTGCTGAGACCATGTGGGTCACATATATTCTTCGCGAACTCCGCGCCACTCACACTGTTCCTGCTCTCTATTGTGACAACAAATCAACCATCTGTGTGGCCAAGAATTCCGTCCTACACACCAAAATGAAGCATGTTGATATCGATTGTCTATTTGTTCGCGATGAAGTTCAGGCCGGCACCATGACTGTGCAATATGTACCCACTGAAGAACAACCGGCTGATATTCTCACCAAGCCTCTCCCGAGCCGACAACACGATTACCTCAGTTCCAAGCTTCCGTTCGCTTCTGCTCAGCTCAGCTTGAGGGGGGATAATAACAGATAGTATTAAATAAATAATATTAAATAATATTAGTATTTACTGTGTACTAATCCTAGTCCTATTAGGATTAGTACTCTTTAATCCTAGTCCTATTAAGATTAGTATTCCTTCCTATATCTCCTATATATCTCTCTCATGTATTCCCTTATTAGGTTAACACTTCAATACAATCAATATTCCTTCATTTATACATGTTACAATTTATCTCTATTGAGGAGTTGATAAAGATCTTTCATACAACTTGAATATAATGTCTATTTTAAAATTAGTTTTTTATATATAAGTAAAATTTTATATGAATTTAATTGTTAAGTATATTTTCTTTTGTTCGAATGTATGAAACAATTGACATTATTCACTAGTATAAATTTTTGTATAATAGCAAATTCAAATGGAGTTTTCAAAGCTTATTTACAAATGGATATCAAATAATGAAATGACCATTAACGATAGAAAATTTGGTCGTTAAGAACACATGAACTAAGGGAAAACCCGAGAGCAAAAAAGGGTATATAACAACAGGAACTTGTATGGTCGTCAAATGTACTGTTAATGATCGAAAAGAAACCCCGATGTTAAACTTTTAACAACAGATCTTTTAACAACGGGCGAAGACCGAATTCGCTACTGTCGTTATTGACATTTAGCGATAGAATTTGAACTGTTAACGACCAAATTTTTTCTCGTTAGTGACATTTTTTGTTGTAGTGGTACTACCGGATATTGTATTAACATATGCCCTTTTCATTATTAAATGAGAGAAATATTATTTTTCTCTTAGTATCGTATGAGTTGTGGCACTGTCTAGAAGACACATATCTCCAGTACTCATCTTAGATCCAACTGAAGACTGAGAAATTTTATTTATCTTAATAAGAATAAAAATACATAATAAGAAGTTCACAATTTAACAAAGAAATTTTAAGTACATAAATTTTAATTAAGACATTAAAAATACATAAAAACATTATTCATTTCCTAGCTCAATTATCAATCTTAGTTGTGATCCACAAAAAATTTTCAGCTTCCAGATGAGTAATATACTGAGCCCATTAAAAGCATCATTTTTCAATGCTAAGTTTGCCTTAATATTCTTATTATATTTTTGAGAAGATCCTGCCTGAATATCATCTTTGAGAGTCAAATGTGACTCTACCCAGGCATTAGAAGAGAAGGCATCAGCCTGATAAAATGCTCATGTGCCCGACATTCATTTTTCTAGTGACCTTTAAGGCCACAACGATGACAGTGATCGATCTTTCCTTTAGAAGGATTATTTTGAAAATCTATATTGTTCTCCCTTTTCTAATAACCAGCACCTCAACGAATATCATATCATCTTTTGCCTTTGTCACGCCCGCACACATTGTCATGGCCTCAATTATTTTGTCTTATTTCAGACTGTTTATGTGCTTCAATCGCATGTGCCTCCGGTATTGGAGCACTTCCAGCAGGACGAGCTTCATGATTTTTCATTTGAAGGTCATTATGATGCTCAGCCACCAGAAGACATGAGATCAGTTCAGAGTATTTTTGAAAACTTTTTTTACGATATTGCTGCTGTAATATCATATTAGAGGCATGGAAAAATAGTAAGTGTCTTTTCCAACATGTCCTCGTCTTTTATTTTTCCCCATATAATTTCAATTGGGAAGTTATTCTAAATACATCAGAATTATACTCAATTACGATTTTAAAATCTTGAAATCGTAAGTGCATCCACTCATAACGAGCCCTTAGTAATACAATTGCCTTGAGGTGGTCATACCTCCCTTCTGAACCTATCCACAATTCAGGTGGATGTTTCACTGTTAGGTATTCAACCTTCAAGCTTTCATCAAGATGATGACGAAGGGAAATCATAGCTTTCGCTTTATCCTGACTTGATGTCGTATTTTCTTTGATTATACTATCGCCAAGACCCTTAGCGGTAAGGTGAATTTCAACATTAAATACCCATGACAAATAATTCTTTTCAGAAATGTCAAGTGTCACAAATTCAAGTTTTGACAAATTTGACATGATGAAAACTATCATAAAATAATTTTGAGTTAATATTATGATGTTGGTTTGTTTATTATAAATGACAAATTAATACTTTAAATAGTAAAGTAATGGATGAGTATAAAATACATCATATGCATGAACATAAATGTTAGAAAAAAAAAACTTATGAAGCATTGGAACGTAAGAGTTAAATATATTTTCTACTTGTTTAAAGTATTTATTACTAGTTTCAATTAATATCAAAGTTTAGTAATAATTTCAAGTTAAATTTAATACAATATTATATATTTTTTTATGACAAATAAAATGTATGACAAGAAAATACTTACGAGTATTCTAACTATCATTTATATTGCTTAGTATTAAATTTAGAGTTATAAATTAGTAGCAAAACAACATAACAATATATATTTGAAACTTATTGATTATTATGCCCAATGATTATTATGCCCAATGATTATTATGCTCAGTAAAGTATCATAATGATACCTAAAGCAAGTTATATATGCCGTAATAAAAATTCGGATAAAAAATTTATGCAAGTCCTATTAGAGATGTTATATACACATAAATGTATACCTGACTCTAAAAGAAAGTTGATTAACTATTAGGAACTAATTTCGAATTAAGTAGGTCTCAGTTGGTTAGAGATTCGTGCTAATAATGTGCTATAAAACGAGAGAAAGTATAAAAATACACAAACAATAATGATAGACAAATGTTGATGGAAGTATAGAGTGGAGAATACTATTTTAATTTTTCAAGTGTGTAAAATCATCCGTTTACAATACTAAACAAATTACGTTAAAAGACATTAATTAAGTGATATATTAATAAAATATTACGTTAGGAAAATAGAAACATCCACCCAATTAAGTGGATTTGTAACAAAGAGAAAAATTTGAAAAAAGATATTACTTATTTTTTAACTCACTCTAAATGCTTCAAGATTCTCATTTTCTCATAATAAACCCCAGCAACCTTCCGCCGTCCTAAAACCTTTCACTGTTTACCCAAAACCGGCTAAAACCCTAATGTCTTCTTCCATTTCCCTGCGCCTGGCGCGCCACCTCTCAACCTCGGCCGCCGCCGCCGCCACCACCGCCACCGCCGCTGCTTCTTCAATAGCCGGCGCGACCATCTCTATCTCCAAAGCAAAATCCAAGCTAAAGTCTGAGCACGATCCAGACAAAGCACTAAAGATTTACTCCTCTGTTTCTAACCATTACACTTCCCCTTTATCCTCCCGTTATGCACAAGAATACACAGTCAAACGCCTCGCTAAATCCCATCGTTTCTCCGACATCGAAGCTTTTCTCGAGTCTCACAAGGATGACAAAAAAATTACCCAGGAACCCTTCCTTTCCTCTATTATTCGTTCGTACGGATTAGCTGGAATGTTTGATCAGGCGCTTAAAACTTATCTTCAAATGGACGATTTAGGTACCCCTAGATCAGCAGTTTCGTTCAACGTGCTTCTTTCAGCTTGTGTGAACTCCAAATTTTATGATCGCGTTCCCCAGCTGTTTGATGAAATGCCAAAGAAGCATGGATTCTTACCTGACAAAGTTTCATATGGTGTATTGATCAGGTCTTACTGTGAAATGGGGAAGCCTGAATTGGCAATGGAGAAACTTAAGGAAATGGAAGAGAAAGGTGTTGAAATTACAGCTGTTACTTTCACAACCATATTGAACTCATTGTACAAGGGAGGAAGGTGTGATGAGGCTGAGAAGGTTTGGAATGAGATGGCGAAGAGAGGTTGCGGTCCGGATGTTGGTGCTTACAATGTAAAGATTATGAACTTTCAGGGTGGTGATCCTGAAGGAGTGAAGGTTTTGATTGAGGAAATGAGCAATGTAGGCTTAAAACCCGACACGATCAGTTACAATTACTTGATGTCTTGTTACTGTAGGAATGGGATGATGGATGAAGCTGAGAAAGTTTATGAGGATTTGGAGACAAAGGGGTGCAATCCAAATGCTTCAACTTTTAGAACTTTGATATTCTATTTGTGTAAGAATGAACAGTTCGAGACGGGGTATAAAGTGTTCAGAGAAAGTGTGAGAGCAAACAAGATTCCGGATGTCAATACACTCAAGTACTTGGTTCATGGTTTGGCGAAGAGTTCAAAGGTGAAAGAAGCAAAAGAAATGATCAGGACAATGAAGAAGAAGTTCCCTGCTAATGTGGTGAAAGTTTGGACCAAGATAGAGGAGGAGCTTGGTTTGGCTAAAGTCGAACTCGGTGATATCAAGTCTAATGAGAGTAATGTTGCGCAGTAATGATTTTGTTCGAGATATAGCTGCTGTAAGCAATCTAGCCAGCTTTATAACTGTTGAGGAAGATTGAATTTTTTTGTTTGTCATAAAGATGTGAGTTAGCACTTGGCGCTAACATTTGTTGTGCCATTTATTTTTGAAAGCTAATATAGATCGTTTACTTGGAAGTTTTGTAGTGCTTTTGAAGATCTGCAAATGTTCAATTCTACGGGATAAATATTTTGTTGCTTCATTGCTTTTTTCCTTCATTTCTGTCGATATTTCTAGCAGTCTGGTAAGGTTACTTCCCTCTAATGCTGCTGGTCTAACGAGTTCAAAGGTTTTTGCTGACATTTTGTTTAACTCATTTATGTTATACTTCTGGACAAGTTACACTGACTTAGCTTTTGGAGAAAAATTGATTCTGGTAAATCATATTTATGGTTAGAAACCAAAGATTCTACAGTTCCTGTGATTGTTGAATGTATTTACCTTACGTTTATCTGCTTTAGTAGACACAAATCAAAGGTATGCGTTTTGTCTTTGTAACTGCAAAATGGTGTATGTGAAAGAAGTACACAATGTATATGATAATTGTTGATATGAGACTGGTAAGCCATGGATATTCCATACTCATTCAAGGTGGAAGAGGCAAGGAAATATAAAAGAACTGGAGGATTGAGCAGCTTCTTGCAAGGTAATGGAGGTAATCTGTGAGACAATTTCTAATAGTTACTAGAAGTTATATGTTCTTATTATAAATGTTGTTAAGTACTTACTTATAGGTCATCCTATAGTATGATAAATAATGTATCTTACTAATGTAGTCATATGTCATCCTATTATATGATAAATAATGCATCTTAGTAATATAGAGGGTAGTTGTGAACTTGTAATCATGTTTGTATGGAGACAGATTGTTCTAAGAGATCTGAGATACGTGTGTCTCTCTGTTATTAAAATATATATCAGTATAACTTCAATTTATTCATCCATTCTGATTATGTGTTTGTATTAAACACTTTTAGTAGTATGTTGTTTTAAGTCCAACGAATCTCTGGACTCATTTCTCTTATGCCCACATATGATTTTTGATATTCTTGCATCCTTGAAACAGGCATTTTTGCACTTGACATTTTTGTGGTCCCCTACCTGGTGTCATGATTAATTTGATCAAGTATCGATAAATGTAGCACTGCCCGTTTCCTTCGACTTTGTTTTAGTACCATTTCTTTACTTCTCATTGAAGTTTATGAGGTGGTCATTCATCATTGTGTGGTTAGATTCTGATGGATTTTATTCCTTCAGCTAACAAGAAAGACCTCGAAACATGAAATTCCTCTGGTTTTGATTCCACCAGCTATGATGGTTTTTGAGGTACCTGATGCAGCAAAGCCATCCTTTAATATGGTAACTCCTTTTTAAATTGGGACAGACACAATATTAAAACATAAAATTCATATGTTCGGAATTCTTTTATATGTATGGATTAGCTATTTCTTGTTTTTCTATGGTTCATGATGACTTTGAATTGAACATTCGTACAGTGAAGTTACTGCTTGGACGTGGAATATTTCCGAATTAATCTATGTTTGGTTGGATAATCATTAATTTTCAGAATATTTTGCATTAGCAATCGATATGCTTGTTTGTCGACACTTTTAGATGGCTTATGTAATTGGTTGTCCATTTAGATGTGGAAGTGATTTCTTTTGAAGATGGAGTTCTGGGGAAACAGGGGATGAATGGTTTCTGCAAGACCATTTGCATGGATCACGGGTGCAACTGTTGCATCCTAACATGGCAGATGTTTCCAAGAAAGTATTTTAGGATGTATCTGTGAGAGTAGTTGTGGAACTACTGGGCGGGGAGAGGACAACCTCTTGTATCTCTGTTTTGTGTATACACAACAATCTGAGGACAAACTATACACATCTATCTAAGCCTCGATAGGTTTCTGCTGTTGGCGTAGCAGGTACTCGGTTAAATAGTCAATGGAGCGCAAACTGTTCCAGACAGCATTGTTATATTTTAAGAACATCCATCTTAATATGAGTTCCACACATATTTATGCTTTGACATGAAGAGGTTTAATGCAATGACATCCAGAGGGCTATATACAACACGAAAGCTGGGTTTAGACGTCCACGGAAGAGTATTTGACCTCTTTGGTTCGCACTCCCTTCCCTAGCTTGTAAAAATACATAATCAAACATGATTACAGATCTGTAGTTACTTGTAGGACATTTCACTTGGTACATGAAAAGAAAAATTTGTACTACTTTAACGCTTTCCTCAATTTTCATAACCTCTCTTCCCTTTGCATTTATCCTTTTAAGAAGTATTTTGGTTTTGCATCTTAGTTGTAAAAAGTGAATGACAAGTGGTTTAAGTTCACAAATGACCCTAAAAAAGAGCTGTTTTTGATTTTTGTGGTGCTCTTAGCAATTTTATTTAAAAATAATTTTCACTTGAGAAAATTCTCTAGGCAAATTATTCATAAGATTTCAGACATAATCACAAAATTAGATGATGAAGTATAATTGTTTACTAAAATTTAACGGAAGATAAAAGTGATTTAATAATTTTTTTGACCCTTTTCGGGAGAATTTAGGGGTATGCCAATATCTCTTTGGAGTATTTTTTTTTTTATTACTAATGCGTAGACGGTATAAATAAATATTTAGAATGGATACCTTCATGCGTGTAGTTCATGGCAAAACGATAGTTATTGATTAAGATTTACTTGTTAAATTATTTGATTATGTTTCTTTAATTAATGTTTAACATCTAATACTTCATATGCATTTCTGATTTTTTTTTTTCTTGGTGATCCTGATCGATCCAAATAATTATGTATTTGATTACGATTTTTTCGTTTAAATATTATTAATAATTTTAACAAGATTGTGACTATTTTGTGTTGTTTCTAGGTATAAAATAATAATTAAAGAACCAATTGCGATGTGTCAACGTTATATATATATATATATATATATATAGTTATTTATTTATTTACTTCCTTCGTTCTATTTTATGTTACACTTTTCGGATTTCGAGATTCAAAGAAGTCGATCTTTGATCGTAAATTTTTCATGGATTTTAAAAACATTTTGAATTATCAATTATTGTGACTTATAACACTTTTTACGTAGTTTTCAAATATATAAATTTCATTTCAAAAAAATTAAAGATTTCATGCGCAAATTTTCGATCAAATTTAAAATGTTTGACTTTTGAAAATAAAAAAATGTTACATAAATTGAAATAGAGGAAATAATTTTTTTAATACAAAGACAAATTCTACTAAAATGCTAGTTAATTCATTCGAACCCACCCCACTTAGCTCCACCCTGGTTAGGATGCTATTAAACTTTATTTTATTGATAGAGAGGTAATAATTTATGACATTTCTTAAAGATCCATATGATTATATTGCAAAACAATTCTTTAGTTACGAGTACGGCTTACGAAATTTGAAGGATCATTCTATTTTCTAACCTCTAAACTAGTACGGATCGATTTTTCGTCATTTTAATATATTCATACTTTACTGTTAATTTTGTTAGAAAAATATTGTTATTTCAAAAGGTTATTTATTTGATTGTTAGCAAAATATTTTATTTTAAAAAATTTATAAAGCCAAATAATTAAAGTGTGTTGAAAATATTAAATGATAAAGTTGACGGTATATGTCGTTCTCTTTTAACTTTCTTGACACATGCCCTTATATTTGTCACTTTGCATGTCATCTTACATCTCTTTTTGATGTATATATACTTCTCCTCTGTTTGTTGGGAAGTATACATTGAAATTAATATTCTGCTATATTTCCATTCTCTTGTTATCCTCTTTGGTTTATTTCAAATTAATGGTTATTTTATTTTAATTCCCTTTAATAACATGTTGATGATAATTAATTTATTGATTTTTGCTGTTTTTATTTATTTAAAATAGGGAAGTGTTTATTTAATTTTGGAAAAATATTTTATATTATTGAAATAGTTTCTTAGGACAGTGCCCAACACGACTCAAGTATTTATCTAATTTTCTGCACTATTTTTACATATTTTAAATTAATAATATTTATCTTATTTTTAGGACTAATTTTTTATAAATAATAAAGTTATTTATTATTATTATTATTATTATTATTGTGAAATTTCTAATATTTTTCCAACAAATTTAAGGTTCCTTCTCTAATAATTAATTAATGAGATTACTAAATTACGACCTCTAATATTAATTATATTAATAAACTGTTCTCAAGAGAGGGAATTTTAAGTTTCGTAAGTTCATGATTCCGAGAACTGAGAACTATCAATAATGATATCACACATCGTATTGATGTGGCGTGCGAGTGAAGTGGAAACTTCCATTCAGAGTCTTGTGTGATAAAAAAATATCATCAAAATTTAAAGGTAAGTTTTATAGAGTGGTGTCTACACCGATTTTTGTTGCACGGAACATAGTATTGACTAGTCAAGAACTTCCATGTTGAAAAAATGCATTGTAGCGGAAATGAGAATGTTAACATGGATATATCGGCATACAAGATAAGATTAGGAATGAAAATATTTAGGATTAGGTGAGATTGACCTCTATCTGTGGACAAGATGAGGATAGAGAGATTGAAATGATTTGGACATTTGAAGAGTAGATATGCAAATGCGTCAATGACGAGGTGCGAGATTCGTCGTAGTAGGTACGAGGAGAGGTAGAGGTAGCTAAAGAAGTGTTGCGAATAGGTGATTACAGAGGACATGACTCAACTTCAAGTTAATTACCAAAAACATAATCACAGATAAAAAAATATGAAGGGTACATACTAGGGTGAAAGGTTAGTAGGTCGTGGATCGGAGTTTTACTTTTTGAGGGTTTGCGCTTGTTGGTGTTCATCGTTGTATTAGCCGTATTATTATAGTTTTTGTTTTTGATATCTATCATCATCTTTTGTTTACTTTGCTTTGATTATCTTACAATTTTTTTTTTGTAGGCTTTGCATTAGTTTTCTTGTTAGTTGTTATATCTCTTACATTGTTTTCTTTATTTTTTTTATACTTGCATTTGCTGTATTTGAGTCGGGAATCTTTCGAAAATAACATTTCTATCTCCATAGTAAGAAAGTTTACGAATACTCTACCTTCCCCGACATCACTTGTTGAATTTCAAAGAATATCTTGCTATTATTAATTGTTGGACATTTTGTAATATAAATTGGTCTTAATTAATTAAACAAACACATTTATTTATGAAAAAATATGACTATTACGAAAAATTATTTGTTCATGAAATAACATAACTATTATAAAAAATCACTTATTCATAAAAGAACACTATCGTTATAAAAATCATCTTTTAAATTTTATAAATATAAAAATTCTCTAAAAATTATTTGAGAAAAATCTGCAAATATATACAAGTGCTTTGTTATATCCAGAGGGAATTGCTTGCATCTTTCCTAATATATATATATATATATATAAACAAAGCCTTCTTCTTCTTCTTCTTCGATTTTTAATCCATATTATTTTTCTAACAATTGTAGTACTAAATTCATAATTTACTTAATTACAAGTAAGAAGTCTTGCACTTTTCTCTCTTAATCTATTAAAAAGTAATTAGCTAATGCTCCATCGATACTTATATCCTATATTTCTTGATATCACCAAATCCCACAAAGACATTAACATTATTATATTTACAACTACACCTTCTCATATGTATCCTGTAATTTCCTCGAAATTTTTGCTGGTTCCAACTTGGGGATATTAAATAATTACATTAATTAGTGGAGAACAAATGAATGGATAATTATTCATTACCATTCGATGTTTACACCAGACTAATCAATTGCTAAAACTTGTCGATTTTCTAAATGTAAAAAAATGACAATTTACATGGAATATAAAATAAATGGATTAAGTATATTAACAAATATCGTAGCATTGACTTCTTAGGATATATTGTGCGCATGTTAGTTTTTCTGGCTGTCTTGTGGAAATATGTACACACATAGTATTTGAAAAAGAAAAAAGAAAAAAAAAACTTTGATTTTCCACGAAAATAGTAATTACGCATAATATCTCCAACAAAATTCTATCTTTTGGTTGGTCAAAGGTCGAAATATCTATGCAACTTGGCCAATATGTTTATAATATGATTACCCTACAATTTAATTCGTATAGTAACAAATGTGACAAATAAACCATATCAATGCTCATCCTATCGACTTTGACTATTATAGAGCATAATTATGACAATATAATATATAATTACTCATATGGTTAGGTATCGATCGATTTTGTTCGATTATGAAGTTTTGTCGATTTATCTATTATCAGTTCATAGACATGTTAAATTGTTATGAAATCATTATGATATTGGATTATTGGCTATTAAACTTTATTAATTTGGCTATCGGTTTTAATGGTTAAAAATTTGACACACGTATAAAAAAGAATCATTGGAAATCACTAAGAAACAAAGTAACAAACCAAATGAATCATGTACATAAATTAATAAATTGTATTTTGCTCAAAAGCAAATACGAAATAACTGAGAGTTTGAGACAACACGAAAAAAAAAGAAGATAATGAAATTTAACCCTAAGTCAAGCATTTTATTTACCGAATTGTATAAAAATAATTTTTATTAATCTATTATTGGATCATCAGTTAAGAAAAAAATTTAAATTTCGATAACCCGAAAATAAAAGAATTTAAAGTTGTTACTGAAACCACTTAATTTATATGCATTATCCGTAGACCTATAATTTTTATTCAATTTAGAATATTACTTTAATTTCGATTTTTAAACGACTTTAGTATAATATAAATCTCAATATAGATAAAATATTAAATAATTTCATTTTTAGTTATCTAAACTTTAGTAACAAAGCATATATCGTCAGTGAAAAATTAATGGCATTACAATGATTATTTCCCATCACTCTATCAAGCACCTATTCATAGTCATATAGTTGACTAAAACCTTTATCTTTTTTTTTTATAGATTAGTTTCTCATAATGCTGAAAAGGATGCCCCTAACTTATTCAAAATTTCAATGCCATTACCAATACGTCATGAGTTATTATCCTATTTACACTACTATAGAGTGAGGACATACATACTTCCTCCGTTCAAATAGTAGTCGGTAATTGTTGATTTGACATTCCTTTTAAGAAATTATAAATATAAAAATAATATTATTATATTATTTTTTAAATATAATAAATATAATGTCTTGAAATTATAATCGAAAAATTATTATAATTAATGATAACGATAAATTAAAAATTAAGTGTAAAATTATTCATGAATTTTATAATATGGATAAATATTGTAGCCATCTATTTTTTATTTTGTGATATTATTGAACGGGGAGAACATTATATAGTGTAGGTAGTCGCAAATTGTATATAATTCTTGTTAAAAAATGCACAAGAGACAAACTAACGTTAACTATTGCATTTATGACTAATTCAAAGTTGACATCTCAAAATAAGGTTGGCAAAATCGTTTTTTTTTTCTTTTTGGGAAATTATATATAATAGCAAACTAATAACCTAAATTAAATGGAATAGCTAGGGTTTGATTTAATTGTGCTTCATAGCAAACATTAGCTAAAATTTGCCAGCGTCTCTCTCCCGAAAATCTCTCTCGCCACTCTCCATTCTCGCTCGCCTCTCTCGCTTTATACACAGAAGTGTATAATTCTATTTCTGCTTTGTATAAAGCGAGATAAAATTGTATATACACATGCAAAAATGTATATCTTCGTGTTATACACTTAATTATACAATTTACAAACATTTTACTTCAAATATTGCAGAGAAAAAGGCCAACGAATTATACAATTGCGAATTATACAATTGCAGTGAAATACAATTTTCTCTAACTTTATACAATAGAAGTGTATATATTGTGTTTCTGTTTTTGTATAAAGCGAGAAAAACATATATCTTCTTGCTATACACTTATAATTATGCAATATACATACATTTTAATTCGATTCAACTGTATGCAAAACAAATTATACAATTGCAGGGAAATAGGCCAGCGAATTATACAATTGTATATGTATAGCAAATTATACAATTTTATGTTTATTATGGAGTGCAATTATACAAAATTTGCTATAGCATACAAATATGAATTTTTTGTTTGCTATATGTGAAAGTTATTTTTTTTTTCTTTCTTTCTAATTATGGCACAAAAATAGGTAGGTTATTTACTTTGTTTAGATAGAGTTGAGTGATGATCCTTATTTATAGGTAAGGTTAATTTAGGATATATTATGGTCAAAAGTTTGAATACACCGTATCCATATATATCCAAAAGGTAATATAGTATTTTTATCAAGTTAATGTAGATAATTATTACTCATCCTGTCTCTATTTATTTATTCATATTTTTTTAAAAAAATATTTTTATTACTTTTTTATTTTTATAAATTATGAAAGGATAATTTTTTTTTCTATTATATTCTTATTTAAATTTTTTAAAAATTTTATAGTTTGACTTCATCCTTTTTTAAACCATATTTAATAAGGATAAAATTATAATTTCACTATGTTAATTATTGTTATCTTAATATGTAAGCTCTTTATAAAATAAATAACTAAATAGAAACAGAGTAAATATCAAATAAACTATTTTGTGAAAAGGTGTGCATGGTTTGTTTGGCTAAATTTCTAAAAAATCAAATTTCTTTTTTTCTTCTGAAAGTGATCTTTCTTTTAAAAAAAACATAAAATAAATTGAATTGATTGATCAAACTTTTAAGAAAGAAATAAGAAAGTGTTTTTGAGGAGCTGCAAAAGCTGATTTGTTAGAAGCTAATTTTTTTAAATATTTTTTCCAAAAATACTTATGGAACTTTGACAAAGCAAAAGCTATTGTCCTATCATGGACGATAAATATTATTCAAATTGATTAGTCAACTATTACTCTCAAAAATATTTTTCATGAAAACTTTCTGATGATTAAAAAAATACTTTTTCAATGTATATTTTGAAGATTTGGTTAAGTGAGCTCGTTTAGTGACTTAAAAAATAGTTTTTAAATAAAAAATAAAAAATTAAATTAAAATAATCTTAAGTTAAAAAATAAGTAGAGAGAAACCTATTTTTGATTTTTAATTTATTTCAAATTATTTTTGATCATGTCAAGAACTTTCTAACTTTTGAAAAGTCATTTAAATATATTCTAAATTATTTTTTTATATTTGTCAAATATTTTCAAAAATCAAAAACTAACTTAATATAAATTTGATCAACTTTTAAGACACCTGTAACAAACAGGACAAGTAAAAAAATAAAGCGAAAGGAGATATTAGGCTCGTTTTAATTAAAAACTAAATTAGCAACGTTTAATTAGATTTAAAAATACAATTTGGTTTCAATCAAACTAATTCTTTTTTTAAATATAGAAAAGGTAAAACTATTCATAAACGCGAAGACAAATGTTTCCTAATAAACTTCTTTTGCAAGGTGTGAAGACAACTTTTACTAATTCCCTAATAAATACTAAAAAATCCAACCCTTTTTAGGACTAACCCAAATTTAAATTTCCCAATGTAAAATGTGTGCAAAATCTGAGGTCGGCAGAATCAAGACCATAATTACTCAGATAAGTATTACTAATGCTCTCTTCGTCCATTTTTATTTGTCATATTACGCTTTTAAAAGTCAATTTAAATAATTTTTAAAGTTAAATTATATTACATTAATTTGATATTTTAAATTAAAAATTTTAGATATTCAAAAACTATACAAAAGTACTACAAATTTGCAATTTTTTTCATATCAATATGATAAAAAAAATACATCATAAAATGTTAGGCAAAGTTCATATAGTTTAATTCTAAAAATAAAATTCATAACAAACAATAGTGAACGAAGGGAGTAATTATTATCACAACATGTTTGCATTCATCCAAAAATAATTTATTTTTAAAAATTATAAACACGATTGATTTTAATTTAATTTTTCTTGTTACGTTTAAGCTCCAAATTCTAAATAAATATCAAGTGGGAACAAATTTTATTCCTGAAATCTAATTAAAGTCAAATGTGACCTCTAAAAAATGACGTTAAGTGAATGCTTGTATCCGAAACCCGAATTGGATGGGAGTTCAGTGGTCAGTCCTATGAGGACTTGTAATTCTTATCCACAAATACATCAACTAATCAATTAAGAAAATATAATTAATATAGGATTTATGATTAAATTTTCCATTAAGGATATACAGTTAATATAGGATTTAAGATTATATTTTCTATTTTCCCCTATATATAGACCCAAATATAAGTAAAGTTCATAGATCCAATTTATCTGATTCGTAAGTGTAGTGCATGCTCTAAACTAGAAATTATCACAAATTAATTTAGTTTACTACTAAAAATATACATACATTGTTCATACAATTGAATTATGGAGAAGGGTACTGCTGGAAAAAATCGAAC
This sequence comes from Solanum lycopersicum, assembly GCF_036512215.1. Lineage (NCBI taxonomy): Eukaryota > Viridiplantae > Streptophyta > Magnoliopsida > Solanales > Solanaceae > Solanum > Solanum lycopersicum. The sequence continues at coordinate 50,973,327 of NC_090801.1, read as the reverse complement.
AAGGATTAATAAATATGCCTGTGCTTGTGCTATTGTTGCTTCCATGATATCTATCATCTTCGGTTATGGTAAGTTTTTTACTTCTAAAATTCTTCTGTTTCTTTTCCTTTTATTATCGCATTTGCTTTTCTTAAATAGACTAATGAGAAGTTTATGTTTGAATATAGATATTGAAGTCATCATGTAGCCCTATTAATCTATCATCGCATTTGCTTTTCTTAAATAGACTAATGAGAAGTTTATGTTTGAATATAGATATTGAAGTCATCATGTAGCCCGATTAATCTATCATCGCATTTGCTTTTCTTAAATAGACTGATTAATCTATCATCGCATTTGCTTTTCTTAAATAGACTAATGAGAAGTTTATGTTTGAATACAGATATCGAAGTCATCAGGTAGCCCGATTAATCTATCATCACATTTGCTTTTCTTAAATAGCGCGATTAATCTATCATCGCATTTGCTTTTCTTAAATAGACTAATGATAATTTTATGTTTGAATTCAGATACCGGAGTGATGAGTGGAGCGATGATTTTTGTGAAAAAGGAATTCAAAATCAGTGATGCAAAAACAGAGGTTTTAGCAGGGATACTTAATTTATGTGCTTTAGTTGGATCACTCAGTGCTGGAAGAACCTCCGATTATATTGGCAGACGTTACACTATTGTTATAGCTTCTGTAATTTTCTTGTTAGGATCTGTTGTAATGGGATATGGTCCAAGTTACGCGGTTTTATTGATAGGTCGATGTGTTGCTGGAGTTGGTGTTGGTTTTGCACTTATGATTGCACCTGTTTATTCAGCTGAAGTTTCGTCTCCATCCACGCGTGGATTTCTGTCATCTCTACCAGAAGTTGGAATTAGCATTGGGATCTTACTTGGTTATTTCTCAAATTATATTTTCTCCGGATTGCCTCTGAGACTTGGATGGAGAATTATGTTAGGAATTGCAGCAATTCCTTCGCTTTTCTTGGCGATTGGCATTCTCAGAATGCCAGAGTCTCCTAGATGGCTGATCATGAAAGGCCGTCTAGGAGAAGCTAAGGAAATAATGTACAAAGTTTCAAACGACCCTGAAGAAGCTGAATTTCGATTGAAGGAGATTAAAAAAGCTATGGGCATTGCCGAAAATTGTGATGATGAGATAGTTAAAATCCCGGATTCAGTGAAGGCACAAGGGGAGGGTGTTTGGAAAGAATTGTTGCTAAAACCAACAAAATCACTGAGATGGATTTTAATTGCTGGTGTTGGAATTCATTTCTTTGAACATGCAACTGGAATTGAAGCAGTGATATTATACAGTCACAAAATATTTGACAAAGCAGGAGTACATGACCATAAGCACCAAATTCTTGCTACAGTTGGTGTTGGATTAACTAAGCTCACATTCATACTGTTATCGACTATCTTGATTGACAGAGTTGGCAGGAGAAAGCTCTTGTTGACGAGTTTAAGTGGTATGGTTGTGACGTTAACAGGACTTGGGGTTTTCTTGACTTTGGCAGAGCACTCCGGTGGCAAACTCATATGGGCTTTGGTTCTTAGCATAATTACAACTTATGGAGTTGTGATGTTTTTCAACATTGGGCTTGGTCCTGTTACTTGGGTATATACCGCTGAGATTTTCCCTCTTAAGTTTAGGGGTTTAGGAGTTGGAATTGGTGTCGCAGTTAACAGGTTGATGAATGCAACAGTTTCTATGAGTTTTCTGTCAATTTCTGCAGCAATTACGACTGGTGGTGCTTTCTTCATGTTTGCTGGGATATCAGTCATCGCTTTGATCTTTTTCTACTTTTTCTTGCCTGAGACTAAAGGAAAGTCTTTGGAAGAAATGGAAGCTCTTTTCACTAGAGGAGGCACATGTTCTAACCATGTTAGCAAACAAGTGGAGATTGCAAAATATTGATTCTTGATCAACTTTTGTGTAGAAAAATATGCCCTTTTTACTGTTGAGATAAATTTTTGTAATCAATCCAGTTATGTATTATTAGTTATAAACATTAAATTACACCTTCTTGTTACTAAGTGTAGTTTGGTAATCAATTGTCATTTAGTTGTAGCTGCTGCCTTTTCTCTATTTTTTGCTGCGTTTTTTGAGGATATCATACATCACACAAATTTAAAATAAAAGATTTTGTTATTTTACAATATAACATAACTAAAAATACACTCGAGTCAATTTAGATGTATGTAAATTAAAAATAGAATTTAATAGTGATCCTGTTCCAAATAATTGTAGAGTTGATTACAATTTTTTTATTTATAATATTATTAATAATTTTAACAAGATTGTGAGTTGTGAATATTTTGTACTGTTTTTAATGAAAGAACTGATCGATTTGCAAGTGTGTTAAATATAAAATAAAAGCTACATGTTCTGATTATTATACTTGGGATGCTATCATTCTTTTATTTGATAGAGATTAGAGAGTTATAATTTATGATATTTATTAAAGATTCATATTACTAAAACCAAATGTTTAATATATAGCAAAATTGGATTACATCTATTGGCTCCCATATATCATTTACTTTTATTGAAGTGATAAAAATTGATTCTTATTTTAAAAAAGAACATTTGTAGAGGTGTATATGATCCTTGTAGCAAAGTTTATAAATAAATTTGATTTCTTTCACACATGAATTATTTTTTAACTTATTTAATTATCACTATTTGAGTTTTTTCTAATTATTTTTTTCTTTCATTCTTTAGCTTAAAAATAAGAAAAATAAAAAGAAATAAGTGTGGACGAGAAAAAGAAGAACATAATTGAGAACTAATTTTATGTGGCTGTATTATAACTAAAACTATTTTTCTTATGATTATATTATAATTTAGTTTTTATATGTGTAAAAAAAATGTTACTTCTATAATAAATTTTAGAAGAAAAGTAATCAGAAAAAAAATTGACTATTAAACTAGTAAATCCTTTAATTTATAATTGAGTTTTCAACTACAGACTTATATTTTATGAGGTCTTATTATTTTAGTAAACTATTTTAAACCGGAATACATACCATCGACAGCCACCTTCTTTACATGTTGATATACACTCGCTGCTTCTCTTTTATCCCATTTTTCATTAATTACAAATAAAAAAAATCTTTATTGTATTTTTATTTTCTTTTTTTTCCCCCAACTTTTCAAACTTAGGATGTATTTGGTATGAAGAAATGTTTCTCAATTTTTTTATATTTGGTAAATTTAAATATTTTTTAAATTAACTTATTTTTCTCAAATTTAAAAAAATTGACCTCATTTTAAAAATTATTTTTTTTTTTTATCAAAACTCTACTTCATACTTTAATATTTTTTCTTACCCTAACCCGTATCTCGAACCCTCCCCTCCCCTTCCAAAAAAAATAAATATATATTTTTAAAATTTTTTTATTTTTGAATTTATAATATATTTTGACTCCTATCCTCAAATCAACCTCCCTCACCCAAACAAAGAAATAATAAAATATTTCAATTTATGATTTCGACCCTCACCCATCCTTTACCACTCCTATCCTCCCCTCCCTCCACAAAAATAAGTTATTTTGAAATATATTTCAATTTCTTAAAATTTCATTTTTACTCCACCCCATACCCTGACCCCGAGTCCCAATCATTCTTTTAAAAAAAATATTTTTGAAAAATATTTTAATTTTTTTAAAAAATCATTTTTACACGCCTCCCCCTGCCACTTGCCACTCGACCGCCTTGTCAATTTTTCTTTTCAAGAAAAATGTTTTTGAAAAATATTTAAAAATTTTTAAAACTCATTTTTCACTATATTCCCCCCCCCCCCCCCCCCCATAACCCCCCCCCCCCCCCCCGTCTCCCCAGGCTATTCCGTCAATTTTTTTTAAAGAACTGTTTTGATAAAATATTTTAAATTTTAATTTTTTTTATGTCATATCCACCCATACTCCATCCCAACCATCCCGTCAAAAAAATTATATTTTTTAAAAAAAGTAATTTTGAAAAATACTTTTGTAGGTCAGGTCCTGAATAGAAAGTCTAGATAAGGTCATGGGTCAAATTTGAAATGGTCATCAGTGTCTTGTCCTAGTTCAACAGTGAGGGCTCGGATCCTAGATCAATTATCAGGATTGATTTTCGGATGAGAAATTACTTTCCTAAAAAGATTTTCTAGTCTTATGTCAAAAATAAAAATAAAAATAACTTTTTGTTCATTAACCAAACGTTTAAAATATATTTTCTTGTATTGAAAAATTGATGCGATGGAGACAAAGAAGGAACCAAATAAGAATTTTTCCAAGAGGAAAAGAGACGAGCAAGTAAGATTGTCAAGATATTTAAGAGATGTTATAAGTGATGAAAAGATGACTAATTAGCTCAATTTCTTTTTTGGAATGTTACATAAACTTGGCAAAATTACTAGACATTTACTCAAGATTTTCTAATAAAATAGAAATATATTATTATTTTTTCTTATTAAACGCAAACTACAACATTTATGACTAATTCAAGTTGAGATCTCAAAATAAAGTGGGTACTATTAGTTGATAAAATTGATGTTTTTATTCTTGACAGAATTATGGCACAAAAAAGAGGTAGATTGTTTACTATTAGTTTTAGATATAAATGGGTGATAACTCTCATTTATACGAAGATTTACAAGCTAGGAAAAATTAATGTCAATATTTCATGCTATAATTTTTTAAAATTAAAATACATTTAATTTTTTTCTCAAATTGTTTTATTAAATATGGAAAGAGATTAATTTAATGAAAGAAAATAATAGTATTATATTAAAATAAAGTAATAAATAAGGGGCAACATTCAATAATTATTCTTATTATTGATGTTTCCTTAAGAGATGAACCGGGTGTATATAGCTTGTTTGATCAAATTTTTGAACACTAATATATATATATATATATTTACTTTATAAAAGTGCTTTTTTAAAATTTTTGAGTTGTTTGACCAATCTTTTAGGGGAATATATATATATATATATATATATATATATGAGTAGTAGTAAAAACTATATCTTGTAAAAAAGTTTTTTTTTTTTTTTTTAATAAAAAACCATGTCTTAGAATTAAAAAAAAACAATTTTTTCCAAAAACACTTTTGGAATCTTGCAAAAACTATTGTTTTAAAATTCTAATATAGTAATATTGACAAGTGCTTTTTAAAATTAATTAGTCAAATACAATATTTTTTTTTTTAATAAAAAACACTTCCAATAAAAATCTTTTCAAAATAAGGAAAATTTTAAAATAACCTAACAGACACGACAGTAAAAATGGATTGAAAGGAGTATATATTATACTCACTTTAAATAAAAACTAGCTCAACGTTTAATTAGTTGTTAAAATGAAATTTGGTTTCTCAAAGTCATACCATTTTTATATTTTATTTGGAAAAAGGTAAATATTTATAAACTGACAAATGATTTCTAATGTATCGGGAATAATGCTAAATGATTAGAAAATTTGGTGAAAATTTAGTTAGAACTTAAAAAATCTATAATATTTTTTTATTTAAAATAAATTGATTTTTTCTCATTTATTAATTAAAAGATATTAAAATTAAAATGATTATAATGTTAAAAAAAATTATTATGACCAAAATGTTATAAATACATTATATTAAGTGGATTGTCCATTAAGCTTATCATAAACTTATCCTTATCATGAATATGTATTCCCAAGGTGATGAATCTTTTTGAGATAGAAATGTATCTACTAATGTGACATTAAACATGGTGACCTTTTGGTTGATTTCTCTATCTATAAATAGAGATATCATTCACCATTGTAACATACACTTGAATAAGAAGAAAATTCCCCTTCTTCTATCTATCTCTCTTGTCTTCTTCTCTTTATGATTATATTTTTATGAGCTTGATTTTATAACACGTTATCAGCACGAGTCTCTATCTAATTGAGAGTGAGTTCTTGTTTTTCTTTAGCTCATATTTTGGTTGATCTCGTTATGAAGATCAAAGTATTATATGCATAAAATCAGGTATGTATTTTCTAGAATATTTTTATGATTTAGAATAAAAATAGTATTCAGTCACTAACAATTATCATAAAATCAGACATATACTATTATTGGTTGAATATGACATGCTACACAAAACTTCTTAAATTGAAGAAGAATAAAATTTTAATAGCATGAGTTTGAATATTATTTTGATTGTTTTGAAAGACTCAAAGAATAAATCATGTTGTACTTCGATTTTCTTATACCGTTGGTTAAGGGTAAGACGATGGATTCAAGTTTCATCGCACCAAAAGGGTAAGACATCAGGTTAAAGTCCGGATGCACCATAATGAAAAATATTTGAGGATAAGACGATAGATTCAAGTTCTATCGCACCAAAAGAGTAAGACATCAATTAGATTTTTGATGCACCGTGATTGGGTTCAAGACCATAGAATTATGGCGTAACACGCCTTATATGGGTAAGACATTGAGTTTGAGCCAATGCACCATAGCGATGATAAAATGATGACTAAGAAAAATATTATATTTTTGATGAATGTCTTGAAATTCATCATATTGAATTTGCTCCATTCCTTGAAAAGAATGTGGTAGCAACATATGATAATTTTGGAATCGCATGTTCACTTGCTCTATTCTATCGTATGAATGTGATAGCAGTAAATAGTTAGTCTGAAAGATGACAAATATTTAACGATATTAAAAGGGGCATGAAATGACGGAATTATAATAGTCATCATTGTGATAATTATAAAAGGAAGAACACTACGAGGTCTCCAAATAGTCCTTCAAAATGTGAAGGCAATTTTTATTATAAAATGGTATGAAAGGTCATTGGACTTGTGAATGTTGTTGACCCAATTTGACAGTTTTATAAATCCTCCATCAAAAGACAAGAAGATAAAGTGATGATACACTTGATCTTTCAAAGTGATGTTGAAGTGTGTCATGGAAATATGATGAATTTTAAAAACCATGACAATGTACTTATAATGCAAATTTATGAAGTACATATAAATGATTAGTCCATTCCTTGAAGAGAATGTGACTTGTAATGAGTATCGTGAATGCTCGACCATTCTGTAAGAGAATGAGTCAAGATGTGAAAAAATCATTATGGGTTGAATATATGCCACAACTCACCTCTATGGGAGGTTTGAGAAAAAATGATATATACACCAGAACTCACCTCTACGGGAGGTTTGAGAGGAAATAAATTTTATTTGCCAGAAATAGTTAATGGTATTGTATGTTTATACGTCACTATGGTATGTTTATTGTGAACTACCGAAAGGGCAAAAGAAAGAAATAGTTCTTGCCTATAAGGTTTGTAGTCATTATTGTGTGGCAATACAAATTTGTCATTGGTTGTGTACCTATGGTACAACAAAAGTAAAGCAAGAAACATATCTTGCTCGTAATGATTTTGACCATGACAATGATAATATAATTTCCTCCTTGAAGAAGATGCTGAAAAGTGATATTTTGGACTGGCAGTCCATAAATCAAGGTATAATGTCAGTGGGGTACAAATAAATTATTATCCGATACTATAATTGTAAGATATCAAATACGGTTTGTGCCTTGGGACATAAAGGTTTATCGCAAAAATCCTGACATTATTGGAGATGTTTTCTCCTTTGGTGGATGCAATGAGGTTTGTTTTGATCTGGCAACATATGAAAAACTTGAATGCATGTAATGAAAAATTGTAATGTCTAGCTAGACAATGAAGGTTATATGAAAATCCTTCAAACAATCGAGGTGTCTGAAGCATATAAGAGTTTGAAGAAACTTTTTCAATAAAGCTTCAAGAACCCTTATATGGATTGAAATAGTCAAGGAAGAAAAAGGGTACAAAAGAATGACCCTAATTGTCCTTGTATTTTATGAAAAGGTCTTGGTAAGACAAAATTTTGTCTTGACCTACAGATTGATAATTTGACAAATAAAATATTTGTCTAACAGTGCACATACACTGAAAAGTTTTGATGCAATTTTATATGGATAAATCACATTCTTTGAGTACCCTAATGATTATGAGATCACTTGACATAAATGATGATTCGGTTTGATCTCAAAAGAAGGATGAAGAGTTTCTTGGTGATGAAACTCTATCTTGGTGCAATCAGGGCACTAGTGCATCTTACTAACAATATTTGACCAGATATTTGTTTTGCAGTAAATTTACTGGTAAGATTCAGTTTCTCCCCGATAAAAGGACATTGAAATGGTGTTGAGGACATGATTGAATATCCTTGAAGGACCATAGTTATGGGTTTATTCTATTCCAAGGAATCCAAGATAAAATTGATTAGTTACGCAGATGCAAAATATTTATCTGATCCGCATAAAGCTCTATCTCAAGCACGCTATGTGTTTGCAATTTGAGGCACAATAATATTCTGGCGATCAATGAAGCAAATGTTGCTATGCAAAAATAAAAGTCCTCCATGAAGCAAGTCGAAAGTGCGTCTGGTTGAGATAAATGACACACCATATTCAAGAAATGTGTGGTTTTTCTTTGAAAAGAATATACCAACCACAATGTACGAAGATTGGAGACATCATCACAAGAAATTAAGTGATGTTTTAATCAAGGGGAGTATAATACGTGTTGCACTCTTTTTCCCTTGACCGAGGTTTTTTTCCACTGGGTTTTCCTGGCAAGGTTTTTAATGAGGCAACAAATAGTGCGTATCAAAAGATATGTGTACTCTTTTTCCTTCACTAGAATTTTTTCCCACAGGGTTTTTCCTAGTAAGGTTTTAACGAGGCACATTTTCTATGGACATCCAAGGGGGAGTGTTATAAATACATTGAATTAAGTGGATTGTCCATTAAGCTTATCATAAACTTATCCTTATCATGGATATGTATTCCCAAGGTGATGAATCTTTTTGAGATAGAAATGTATCTACTAATGTGACATTAAACATGGTGACCTTTTGGTTGATTTCTCTATCCATAAATAGAGATATCATTCACCATTGTAACATACACTTGAATAAGAAGAAAATTCCCCTTCTTCTATCTATCTCTCTTGTCTTCTTCTCTTTATGATTATATTCTTATGAGCTTGATTTTATAACACAAAATGATTTTTTACACAACACCAATTGTCCTAATAAATAACTAATTAAAACCTTATCCAAATCTAACACCTTTTAGGATTAACCAGAATTTAATGCTCCTAATGTTAATTGTGTATGGATAAGTGGATACAGCATATATACCATAATTAGGCAGACATAATCTTAATCTTAATTTTAATATAATCATATATATATATATATATATATGAATCTAGAATTGCTGATGTGGCATGCTTCTAAGAGCTGAATATTTTTTTGTGATTTTATTTTTATTTTTATTTTTCATTTTAAAACATAAAATATTACTCCTATTTAATGCTTTTATAGAAAAAAAAGCATAGTATTTATTCATTCCCTCGTTATACATAAAAACTTCAGTTATCAATTTCTTACATCAAAAATATTTCTCTTAATTGTAAAATTTAAGAAGATTTAGAGCCCGTTTGAATTGGCTTACAAAATAACTTTTAAAAATTATTTTTGAAAGTGTTGAAACTTGTTTATAAAACAAGTAGTTATGTGTTTGAATAAATGTGCTGCAATTGAAAAAAAAGTTGTTGATGTGTTTGACAAATAAGTGCTGGTAAACATTTTCTTTATCAAAAATATCTGAAATTGTCACGACCCAAAACGTGTCGTGAGTGGCACCCACAATTATCCTACTATGTGAGCGAACCAACCAATCTGAACCCCAACATTTCAAACATAATAAATAGAAAGCAATGCGGAAGACTTAAAACCCATTAACAAAATCAATAATCAACTTCTAAAATTCAATACTTATCATCCCCAAAATCTGGAAGTCATCATCACAAGAACATCTATCCTCAAATTAATAAATCTAAGAATGTCTAGGAAACTAAAACAAATACAAGAGATATTCCATGTCCGAACTTCAAGGACATCAAGACATGAATGAGAGAGAATCCAGTCCGAGCTAGGAACAATAGCTCACCCTGAAATCTGACGCGGTGAAGACTGGCTAGAGTTGCTGTTGAGTTGAAGACGACGGCACGTTTGCTGCACTCCACAAATAACAAGAGAAAAACATACAAGTAGGGGTCAGTACAAAACACAGGTACTGAGTAGATATCATCGGCCAACTCAAAATAGAAAACTATATATATCAGATAATATCATAAAATCAACTACAATACTCAACATGCGGCATTTACAATTTCCATAACCCTTGGTCACAACACCAAGCACATCAATGAGGACTCACGCCTCCCCATCAAACTCATTTGGGAATTAGGTTCATTAAATTGAGTATATTAACATATTTCAAGGTTCATTCTCTTTACTAATCCTGGTGCCGGAACGTGACACTCTGATTTTCATATACTATCCTGGTGTCGGAACGTGACACTCCGATCCTCATCATACTATCCTGGTGTCGGAACGTGACACCCGATCCATATTCTATCCTGGTGTCGGAACGTGACACTCCGATCCTCATATACTATCCTGGTACCGGAATGTGGCACCCGATCCATATACTATCCTGGTGTCAGAACGTGACACTCCGATCCTCATATACTATCCTGGTACCGAAACGTGGCACCCGATCCCCTAATCTCACTACTTTTGTTCATCAAGCCTTCTTTTATACCAAGGCATCATCATTAACAAAGTAGATTAGGGTTTTTCAAGATTTAGGATTCAATAGCTTCATCATGCTTACTTTATCACAATTTTATAATCACATTCATGCAAGCATACAATTAAGCATATAGAAGGGTTTACAACACTACCCAATACATATCATTCGCTATTAAGAGTTTACTACGAATAACATAAACCATAACCTACCTCCACCGAAGAATTGTGATCAAGCAATCTACTTTCCAAAGCTGCGTTCTTCCTCTTCGTTCTCTCCTCTTGATCGATCATTTCTCCCTCTCTCTCTCTCTGTTCTTTTTCTTTTTCTTATTCACCCTCTTTGTTTTACCGTAATTAGCATATAATTAAGTATAAAAGATGATAAAATACCCCACTACTTGTTTCAAGGTTCTCTCTTTTAACCCCCAAGTAATTAAATTATTAACATTAAACCACTAACTTTATAATTATAAGCAGGAATAGTCCAAAACGCCCCTTAAAATATTCAACAGAATTCCGACCCAGTCAGGGTCACGCAACCTGTGACGGCCCGTCGTGCTTGCGACGGTCCGTCCTGCTGAGTCGTCACAGAGTTCAGAGACTGAAATTAACTGAAGGGCCTGTGACGGTCCGTCGTGCCCATGACGGTCCGTCCTGCCATGTCGTCGCGAAGTTCAGAGAGTTGTTCTCAGTACCCAATTTTTCAGAATTCTAAGTGTTTTGGAACGATACACCCTCGACGGTCCGTCGTGCCCATGACGGTCCGTCGTGGGATCCGTCGACTCAGACTGTAATTACCAGAAATAAACTCTACTGCTCAAAACGACTAACAGGTCATTACAATAGATACCAATTTACCCATCGTTCGTCCCGAACGATCACAAGAAGAAAAACAAGGGCGAAAAGGAGTACCTGAATCTGTAAACAGGTGTGGATATCTTTCTTGCATATCGGCCTCCTTCTCCCAAGTGGACTCTTCGACTGGCCGATTCTTCCATTGAACCTTGACAGATGCAATCTCCCTTGACCTCAACTTGCGGACTTTCCTATCTAAGATAGCAATAGGCTCCTCCTCGTAAGACAAATTCTCATCAAGAAGAACTGAATCCCAACGAATGATGTAGTTTCCATCACCATGGTATCTTTTCAGCATAGACACATGAAATACCGGGTGCACTCCTGAGAGTGCTGGGGGAAAGGCTAATTCATAAGCTACCTCCCCCACTCGCTAAAGTACTTCAAATGGTCCAATATACCTCGGGCTTATCTTACCTCTTTTTCCAAACCGCATCACCCCTTTCATGGGCGAAACCTTCAGCAAGACTTGCTCACCCTCCATGAACTCCAAGTCTCTAACCTTTCGATCTGCATATTCCTTTTGACTGCTTTGAGCCGCTAAAAGCTTTTCTTGAATAGATTTCACCTTCTCTAATGGATCCCTCAAAATATCAGTACCCCAAGGTCTAACCCCAAATGCATCAAACCAACCAATGGGAGACCTACATCTCCTCCCATACAATGCTTCGAAAGGAGCCATATCAATACTTGAGTGATAACTATTATTGTATGAAAACTGCGCTAAGGGTAAGAAGTTATCCCAATGACCCCCAAATTCTATCACACAAGCACGAAGCATATCTTCCAACACTTGAATTGTTCGCTCAGAATGACCATCGGTATGAGGGTGTAATGCAGTACTAAGGTCCAACCTAGTACCTAATTCAGCATGCAATGTTCTCCAAAACTTAGAAGTAAACTGCGTACCTCTATCTGATATGATGGAAAGTGGAACTCCATGCAATTGAACAATTTTTGAGATGTAGAGTCTGGCTAACTTCTCTGCATTGTAGGTCACCTTGTCCGGGATGAAGTGAGCAGACTTAGTTAATGTGTCCACAATTACCCAAATAGAGTCAAACTTCCCCAATGTCTTTGGAAGACCAACGACGAAGTCCATTGCAATTCTCTCCCACTTCCATTCAGGAATGGGCATTCTCTGAAGTGTTCCTCCGGGCCTCTGGTGTTTATACTTTACTTGCTGACAATTTGGACATTTTGCAACAAAATCAACAATGTCGCGCTTCATTCTACTCCACCAAAAGTGTTGCTTTAGGTCACGGTACATCTTGGTTGCACCAGGATGTATAGAATATCCGGAACTATGAGCCTCTATAAGAATAGTGTGGATCAAATCATCAACACGGGGCACACATACCCTTCCCTTAATTCTCAAAACACCTTCCTCATCCATTATTGCTTCTTTAGCCTCTTCTCGCAACACCATATCCCGAATTTGGCTTAGTTTCTCATCATCAAACTGTTTTCCCTTGATCTTGTCAAGAAAAGAAGATCTCGCCTCCACACTGGCCAAAAATTCTCCCTTCTCATTTACTTCTAACCTCATAAAGTCGTTATCCAGAGTCTGAACCTCTCTAGCCAATGGGCGTCTAGAAACTTGTAAGTAAGCTAAACTACCCATGCTCCCTGGTTTTCTACTTAAGGCGTCTGCCACAACATTAGCCTTTCCTGGGTGATACAAGATGGTAACATCATAATCCTTCAGTAGTTCCATCCACCTCCTCTGTCTCAAATTCAAATCCCTCTGAGTAAAGACATACTGTAGGCTACGATGATCCATATAGACTTCACACTTGACCCTATATAGATAATGTCTCCATTGTTTTAATGCAAACACAACTGCGGCCAATTCCAAATCGTGGGTCGGATAGTTACGTTCATGCACCTTTAATTGCCTCGAAGCATAAGCAATTACATTCTTCTCTTGCATTAGCACTGCACCCAAACCAGAATAGGATGCATCACAATAAACAATGAAGTTCTTACCCTCTACTGGCAAGGTAAGGATAGGTGCAGCAGTCAGCAAGGTCTTGAGTTTCTGAAAGCTTTCTTCACATTCATCCGACCATACAAATGGAACATTCTGCTTAGTCAAGTTCGTCAATTAGGAAGCAATAGAAGAGAATCCCTTGACAAATCGACGGTAGTAGCTGGCTAAACCAACAAAGCTCCTTATTTCTGACACATTAGTAGGTCTTACCCAATTTCTCACTGTTTCAATCTTAGAAGGATCCACCATCACTCCGTCCTTAGAAACCACGTGCCCCAAAAAGGACACTGAATCTAGCCAAAACTCACACTTAGAGAATTTGGCATAAAGCTTTTTCTCCCTCAACATTTCCAATACCATTCTCAAATGCTCCTCATGTTCCTTCTTACTCTTGGAGTATATCAGTATATCATCAATAAATACGATCACAAAGAGATCCAGATATGGCTTAAAAATCTCGTTCATCAAGCTCATGAAAGCGGCAGGGGCATTCGTAAGCCCAAAAGACATTACTAAGAACTTATAATGCCCATATCTGGTTCGAAAAGCAGTCTTGGGCACATCCGTTGCCCGTATTTTCAATTGATGGTAACCAGATCTCAAATCAATTTTTGAGAAGGTACAAGCTCCTTGTAACTGATCGAATAAATCATCGATACGAAGAATGTGATACTTGTTCTTAATAGTTACCTTGTTCAACTACCGGTAGTCTATGCACATCCGAAAACTCCCATCCTTCTTCTTCACAAATAACACCGGAGCACCCCAAGGGGATGCACTTGGTCTAATGAAACCTTTACTTAACAACTCTTGAAGTTGGGCCTTTAACTCCCTTAACTCCGCTGGAGCCATTCTATAAGGAGGTATGGAAATGGGGCGAGTACCAGACTCCAGATCAATGCAAAAGTCAATATCTCTATCCGGTGGCATACCAGGAAGGTTTGCAGGAAACACATCCAGAAACTCACGGACTACCGGAACCGACTCAATTGAAGGTACTTGAGTAGTATCATCTCTGAGGCGTGCCAAGAAAGCTAAACAACCCTTACTAACCATTCTCTTAGCACGAAGAAAGGAGATAATATGTACTGGAGTGGAAGTGTAGTCACCCTCCCACACTAACGGATCTGTCCCAGGCTTGGCCAACGTTACAGTTTTAGCATTACAATCTAAGATTGCAAAATTTGGAGAAAGCCAAGTCATACCCAGAATTACATCGAAGTCAACCATTTCTAAGATAACCAAGTCTACATGAGTATTGCTCCCCACAAAAGTCACCAGACAAGACCTATATACCTTTCCAACTATCACAGTCTCACCCACCGGAGTAGAAACACGAATTGGCATGTCAAGCAATTCACAATTTAAATTAAGGCCAGTAGCAAATTCGGAAGATACATATGAAAATGTAGAGCCAGGGTCAAATAATACAGAAGCCATACAATCACAAATCAAAAGATTACCTGTGATAACAACATCTGATGTCTCCGCTTCTAACCGCCCAGGGAAAGCGTAACAATGGGCCCTATCACCTGTCCGCCCGTTGCCTCTACCATGTTGCGCTGCAGTAGTTCCCATTTGCTGTCACCTCGGCCGTTTTGGTGACCACCCTTACCTCGGCCACCACGCCCTCCAGAATGACGGCCTCTTCCATGACCACCTCTACCTCTGACTATTTGAGGTCTGTAACTCTGTTTTGGACAATACCTCTTAATGTGTCCAGTCTCCCCACATCCATAACACTCTTTGGATTCAAGCATAGGTCTCTGTGAGAATGACGAAGTCTGGGGATAACCTCCAAACTCAGAGAAGTATTGACCGGTCTGCGGTGGACCCCCAACTACAGTCCGCAGTGAAGACTGAATAGGTCGGGCTGGATAACCTCCTGAACCCTGCCCTCTGGAGTAAGAACCATTAAACTCACCTCCCTTACGAAACCTTTTAGATGTCGATGCCATAGTGAAGTCATCTGGCTTCACTTTCTCCACCTCTATCACGAAGTCTACCACTTCCTGAAAGGATTTCGCTGTAGCTGCTACCTGTAAGGCTGAAATCTGCAAATCTGACCTCAACCCCTTCACAAAACGGTGAATCCGCTCTTGTGGACTGAAGCAAAGCTGGGTTGCGTACCTGGATAATGCACGGAACTTAGCCTTATACGCAGTCACCGACATCTTGCCTTGCTCTAGGCTCAAGAACTCATCTCTCCTCCTATCCCTCAAGGTCCAGGGGATATACTTCTCCATAAATAAGCTAGAGAACGACGCCCAAGTCATAGGTGGTGCCTGTGCGGGTTGACACTCAACATGTGACCGCCACCACATTTTGACATTTCCCTGAAATTGATAGGTTACAAACTCAATGCCAAATCGTTCTACTATGCCCATTTTATGTATTAACTCATGACAATCAACCAGAAAATCGTAGGCATCCTCAGATTCAGCACCCTTGAAGACTGGAGGTTTCAATTTCAAGAACTTACTGAAAAGTTCATGCTGATTGCCTGTCATTATAGGCCCTGTAGTCAAACGAGGAAACATGCCTATTTCCAATGAGGCATCCATGCGGGGAGCCTCAGCAGCGGCTTGTCGTACTTCCGGAACATGAGGTGCTGGTGCAGAAAACACTGGAGGTGTCTGGCCTTGATCAGTTAATCCACTAAGATAGGCAAGAACCTGATTGATCATCTCTGGGGTAGGTTGGGGTGGTAATTCCTCATTCTGCACTTGCTCATTTTCCCCTTCCTCACCCTCTCTTACTACTTCCTCAGTCGGTGGAGGAGTCACCGCCCTAGTACTAGATGGGATAGGTGTTTGTCCTCTTCCTCTAGAGGACGTCCTCCCACGACCTCTACCACGACCCCTTGTTACTGCTCCTCTTCGAGCTACAGCCCCAGTGGCTGGACGCACCCGGTCCTGCCGGTGCTGGTGTTGGCGTAGTTGTTGCTCTAGTTCTAACCATCTGCGAAATAGAGTGAAGATGATCAGATACCAATTTGTATCACCTAGATACCAATAGGATCCAAGTAATAGCACGAAAGAAAGAAAGAATGGAATTTTCCTAAAGTCTTATAGCCTCTCAAAGAAAAGTAAAGGTGTCCCCCTACCGTTCCTTAAGACTCTACTAGACTCGTTCTTGTGTGATGAGACCAACGAACCTAATGCTCTGATACCAAGTTTGTCATGACCCAAAACGTGTCGTGAGTGGCACCCACACTTATCCTACTATGTTAGTGACCAACCAATCTGAACCCCAACATTTCAAACATAATAAATAGAAAGCAATGCGGAAGACTTAAAACCCATCAACAAAATCAATAATCAACTTCTAAAATTCAATACTTATCATCCCCAAAA
The DNA here is from genome assembly GCF_036512215.1 of Solanum lycopersicum. NCBI lineage: Eukaryota > Viridiplantae > Streptophyta > Magnoliopsida > Solanales > Solanaceae > Solanum > Solanum lycopersicum. The sequence continues at coordinate 50,956,455 of NC_090801.1, read as the reverse complement.
TCTGGAAGTCATCATCACAAGAACATCTATCCTCAAATTACTGAATCTAAGAATGTCTAGGAAACTAAAACAAATACAAGAGATAGTCCATGTCCGAACTTCAAGGACATCAAGACATGAATGAGAGAGAATCCAGTCCGAGCTAGGAACAATAGCTCACCCTGAAATCTGACGCGGTGAAGACTGGCTAGAGTTGCTGTTGAGTTGAAGACGACGGCACATTTGCTGCACTCCACAGATAATAAGAGAAAAACATACAAGTAGGGGTCAGTACAAAACACAGGTACTGAGTAGATATCATCGGCCAACTCAAAATAGAAAACTATATATATAAGATAATATCATAAAATCAACTACAATACTCAACATGCGGCATTTACAATTTCCATAACCCTTGGTCACAACACCAAGCACATCAATGAGGACTCACGCCTCCCCATCAAACTCATTTGGGAATTAGGTTCATTAAATTGAGTATATTAACATATTTCAAGGTTCATTCTCTTTACTAATCCTGGTGCCGGAACGTGACACTCCGATCCTCATATACTATCCTGGTGTCGGAACGTGACACTCCGATCCTCATCATACTATCCTGGTGTCGGAACGTGACACCCGATCCATATTCTATCCTGGTGTCGGAACGGGACACTCCAATCCTCATATACTATCCTGGTATCGGAACGTGGCACCCGATCCATATACTATCCTGGTGTCAGAACGTGACACTTCGATCCTCATATACTATCCTGGTACCGAAACGTGGCACCCGATCCCCTAATCTCACTACTTTCGTTCATCAAGCCTTCTTTTATACCAAGGCATCATCATTAACAAAGTAGATTAGGGTTTTTCAAGATTTAGGATTCAATAGCTTCATCATGCTTACTTTATCACAATTTTATAATAACATTCATGCAAGCATACAATTAAGCATATAGAAGGGTTTACAACACTACCCAATACATATCATTCGCTATTAAGAGTTTACTACGAATAGCATAAACCATAACCTACCTCCATCGAAGAATTGTGATCAAGCAATCTACTTTCCCAAAGCTGCGTTCTTTCTCTTCGTTCTCTCCTCTTGATCGATCGTTTCTCCCTCTCTCTCTCTCTGTTCTTTTTTTTCTTATTCACCCTCTTTCTTTTACCGTAATTAGCATATAATTAAGTATAAAAGATGATAAAATACCCCACTACTTGTTTCAAGGTTCTCTCTTTTAACCCCCAAGTAATTAAATTATTAACATTAAACCACTAACTTTATAATTATAAGCAGGAATAGTCCAAAACGCCCCTTAAAATATTCAACAGAATTTCGACCCAGTCAGGGTCACGCAGCCTGTGACGGCCCGTCGTGCCTGCGACGGTCCGTCCTGCTGAGTCGTCACAGAGTTCAGAGACTGAAATCTACTGAAGGGCCTGTGACGGTCCGTCGTGCCCATGACGGTCCGTCCTGCCATGTCGTCGCGAAGTTCAGAGAGTTGTTCTCAGTACCCAATTTTTCAGAATTCTAAGTGTTTTGGAACGACACACCCTCGACGGTCCGTCGTGCCCATGACGGTCCGTCGTGGGATCCGTCGACTCAGACTGTAATTACCAGAAATAAACTCTACTGCTCAAAACGACTAACAGGTCGTTACAGAAATACTCTTAAAGTTGTTAACATGATTAAAAATTGATTAATCTAAGATTTTTATACTTAAAATAAATTTAAACAAAATTAATTTATATTTTACATCCATAAGTAATAATATTTCCTATCATTCACATATTTCTTTATCTTCACTAATTATTTATAAGAGGAATATAAATTTATCATTTAAGTTAATTTTGTATCCCCACTTAATAATAATAATAATAAAAATAAATAAATAATAATAATAAAAAATAACAATAACAATAATAATAATAACAATTACAATAAATAATAGTAACAATAAATATAATAATAATAAATAATATTAATAATAAAATAATTATAATAAATAATAATAAATATAATAATAATAATAATAATAACAATATGTAAGAATAATAACAACAACAAATAATAATAATAATAAATATAATAATAGTATATATAATAATAATAATAATAATAATAATAATAATAATTAAAAAAAGAATTAAGGGCAAAAGGGTAATATATTTAGTCAACATAAAATGGCTTTTAAGTTGAAAAAAAAAAGAAACTCACCTAACTTTTAGCTTTGGCTTAAAAGAAGTCATTTTGACTTAAAATAAGTCATTTGATAATTGTCATACACTCTAATAAATAAAAAAACTGACTTTCAAGTCAGTTTAACCAGCTTTTAAGCTAATCCAAACATGCTATTATTCTTTACACTTAATTATAGAATTTGAAAAGTTTTTTAACATTCATTTTTGAATACTATATTAACACCTACAATTAGATTGCTACATGTTAAACATGAGATTGTTTGTAAAAGATGAAGATCGGACAGATATGACGGTGTCGAGATAATGATGAATTTCTGTGTGACTGATAGAAGAAGACGACCGAATATGGAGTTTGAAAACCTCTGAGAATCTTGTCATTCTTCTGCAAAGAATCGGTGATATGACATGCCTCTAAGGGTTGGATTTTTTTTTTGTGTGGTATTAGTTTTACCATTTTTTTTTCATTTTAAAACATAAAACAGTACTCCTATTTAATTTTTTTTGTAGTATATAAAAGCATAGTATTTATTTATTCTCTCATTACACATAAAAACTTCAGTTATCAATTTCTTACATTAAAAAACATTTTCCTTAATTGTAAAATTTAAGAAGATTTATTCTTTACACTTAATTACATAATTTGAAAAGTTTTTTTACATTCATTTTTGAAAACTATATAAACACATACACTTAGATTGCTACATGCCAGACATGAGATTGTTTGTAAAAGATGAAAATTAGACGGATATGATGGTGTCGAGATAGCAATGAATTTCTGCACGGCTGATAAAATAAAACTGAATATGGAATTTGGAAACCTTTGAAGCTCTTGCCATTCTTCTGTATTTATTTATTTTATTTTATTTAAAAAATTTTTAGTTAGTGCTATAGTTTATTTTACTTTTTTATTATTGGAAACCGAACCATTTTTGGGATTGATAGTTGTACTATTTTTTAATTTTGTTGATAAATAATCTTGATGGGGCATTTTTTTTAAAAAAAATAAAAGGAAAGAAAAGATTTCATGTAATATAATTAAAATTTAAGTTTAATTTATAATTGATGACTCATTTATGTTGTTACTTTTTTCGTCTACTAAATTGCTTTCGTATATTAAAAAATAAAACACTTCTTAAATTCTGATTCTATCATCATTTTCAAAGATTTTTATATTTTGTAATTTGTCATTTTTGTCATAAATCTATTTATAACTTTTTTTTTAAACTTCCATCTTTTTTGAGTGGCAGGAATTTAGTTTTTTTTTTTTTTGTGAAAATAAATTTACACTGTGTGTGAGAGAGAGAGAGCTACAAACATAAAAAGTAAAAAGAGGAATATAAAGAAAGAAATATTTAAGAAATATATTTTTATGTGTAGGCAAAACGGTAGCTTTTGAATTTCTTATTATTGGAAAAATATAACTGGTTCTTAATTAACTATTGATCTTTTCTTTTTTCATTTTTTTGGGATTTTTCTTTATTTTTTCATCATTCAAAACTCAATTCTTTAATTCTATTAATTATATTAAATACAATGTTAAGAAACTAAAAAGTCATTTCTTTAATATAAGTTCTAATGATTTTTATTTTCATGACATTAATAATTTTTTATTTTTCTAATTTCTAAAGTAATTAATAATCATATTGATATTAGATATTATAGTCGTATAAATAATATATTGTTAAATTTTATAGAAATCATCACATTAATTTCTTTTATTTTTTTCGAGAGATATTGTTAGATTATCTAGAAATCATCACATTGACTTATTTTATGTTGTTATTATATTTTTTATGTTTATTATTTGCATATTTTAGTTTGACTCAAAAAAAAAAGATGCAAACTATTGAATTGTCACGACCCAAAGCGGGCCGCGAGTGGCACCCACACTTATCCTACTATGTGAGCGAACCAAGCAATCTAAACCCCAACATTTCAACCATAAATTAATATAATGCGGAAGACTTAAACTCATTAATGAAAATCGATTAAATAACTTCTAAAAACTCAATACTTATTATTCCCAAAATCTGAAAGTCATCACCACAAGAAAATCTATCCTCAAGATACTAAATCTAAGAATAACTAGGAAGCTAAAAAAAATAAATAGCTAGTCCATGCCGGAACTTCAAGGCATCAAGACATGAAGAAGAAGATCCAGTCCAAGCTAGAAGCGTTAGCTCACCCTGAAATCCGATGTGATGAAGACTGGCTAGAGTTGCGGTTGAGTTGAAGACGACGGTACGTTTGCTGTACTCCACAAATAACAAAGAAAGAAACATACAAGTAGGGGTCAGTACAAACACACGTACTGAGTAGATATCATCGGCCAACTCAAAATAGAAAACAGTATATATCAGATAATATCATAAAATCAACTACAATACTCAACATGCAGCATTTACAATTACCATAACCCTTGGTCACTACACCAAGCACATCAATGAGGACTCACGCCTCCCCATCATACTCATTTGGGAATTAGGTTCATTAAATTGAGTATATTAACATATTTCAAGATTCATTCTCTTTTATTCCTCTTGTGTCGGAACGTGACACTCCGATCCCCTAATACTACGTGTAGGTTCGTGACACCCGATCCCCTATTACTACGTGTCGGTTCGTGACACCCGATCCCCTAATACTACGTGTCGGTTCGTGACACCCGATCCATATTCTATCCTGCTGTCGGAACGTGACACTCTGATCCTCATATACTATCCTGGTACCGGAACGTGGCACCCGATCCCCTAATCTCACAACTTTCGTTCATCAAGCCTTCTTTTATACCAAGGCATCATCATTAACAAAGTAGATTAGGGTTTTTCAAGATTTATGATTCAATAGCTTCATCATGCTTATTTTATCGCAATTATATAATCACATTCATGCAAGCATACAATTAAGCATATAGAAGGGTTTACAACACTAACCAATACATATCATTCGCTATTAAGAGTTTACTACGAATAGCTTAAACCATAACCTACCTCCACCGAAGAATTGTGATCAAGCAATCTACTTTTCCAAAGCTGCGTTCTTCCTCTCTCTCAATCGATCGTTTCTCCCTCTCTCTCTGTTCTTTTTCTTTTTCTTATTCAAACCCTCTTTCTTTTACCCTAATTACCATATAATTAAGTATAAAAGATGATAAAATACCCCACTACTTGTTTCAAGGTTCTCTCTTTTAACCCCCAAGTAATTAAATTATTAACATTAAACCACTAACTTTATAATTATAAGCAGGAATAGTCCAAAACGCCCCTTAAAATATTTAACAAAAATCCGGCTTGCGACGGTCCGTCCTGCTGGGTCGTCACACAGTTTAGAGACTGAATTTCATCAAAGGGTCTGTGACGATCCGTCGTGCCCACGACGGTCCGTCCTGCCATGTCGTCGTGAAGTTCAGAGAGTTGTTCTCAGTACCCAATTTTTCAGAATTCCAAGTGTTTTGGAACGACACACCCTCGACGGTCCGTCGTGCCCATGACGGTCCATCGTGAGATCCGTCGACCTAGACAGTGATTTTCAGAAATTAATTCTGCTGCTCCAAACGACTAAACAGGTCGTTACATGAATTATGATCAACCTATGGAGTGAATGTCAGTAAAAATTTCAAAGATTAATTATGTATTGAATTTAGGAAAAATGCACAAGTACCCCCTCAACCTATATTCGAAATCCAAGAGACACACTTATATTATACTAAGGTCCTATACTAAAATTTATAATTACCACTTTATACTAAAATTTTAATTTTACGATTTCGAAATTGTTTGATTCAGAACAAGTTATTTTGAGATTAATTATTTAAAAGATCAAGTTCAAAATAAAAAGTCGTCATAGTAGTATATCTATGTGTAAATTGGTACTGAGTTTGACAATTCTGAACGGAAATAAGTAAAGAGAAATATTTGATGACTTGATACGTGTCACTTTAGAAATCTCATATCAACAAAATACAATAGATATATTGAATATGTATAAATAAGCAAGTCTTACATTTTATTGACGTGCTTTAACGTTATGCTAACCTAAACCTAGAGGAAACAATATCACTAAAAAGTGGAACCACATGTATAGGTAAGGGTGATGTAAATCCAATAACTTTGAAAAGATTATATGTATATATATAAATATTCATTTAAAAAAACTCACGGAAACTAAAAATATAATTAATAGTGCAATCATGAACAACGTAAAAATGCACTTCGGTCGTTAATATAAGACAAAACACCACTCCCGTAGCTCGCTAGCTAGGGTTATATCCTAGCTAGAAACTTATATTATTAATTATAACAAAGTAGAGTACAACTATTAACAAGCTTATATTTGATCTATATATTTGTTTAATATTTTATGTACAGTTCAAGCCATTAGCAGCCAATTAAATACTACATGATTCGACAATTGTTACTGAAAGTTTCGCTAACACCTAACTTAAGTTAATATTGGTGCATTAGATTCTTCAAATCTTGAATTCCCCTATGATATCACTAAGAAGCTGAGCCATTGTAGTTGATAATATTAAAGTCACTCATGCATCAACTTTGTTAATGATTCATTACAACACAGTACTTTCAGCCAAAATGCACACTATATAAATTCTAATAAATACTATTTTCTTTTTAAAAATTCAAAATTTATAAACTCAAAATTTTAAATCGCCCACTAATACATCAATTGTCCTTTGAATATGAAAAGCCGCATGTATTTTAATTCCATCACTAATAGTAACTTTCTAACTTCCCTTACAAGTTACAATTATATATTTATTTTCAATATTTTCTTACATTTAAATCTTCCCTAAAGTATAAAACATTTTCTACAGTAATTACATAATTTTTCATGGAAATCCCTCCAAAGAAACCTCACTTTTTTTAAGCTTATTCTACCAGGTTTCAAGAATGGACTTGTAAGTAACACTAACAATATATATTCATTTCGTCAGATATATGTATTTGAAATAATATTTTTCTTGTTTAATTTTAACATGTAATTAGCACCAGTAATAGTACTATGCTTTACGTATTTAGTAATATATGAATAATCTTATCATGAAAAATATCTAATTGATTAATTTGTTATATCATAGAAAATTTCTTTAGGTTTTTTGAAGTATCTTAAGGGACATGATCAACATGAACATGCAATATTGACAAGAGGTGGTAAGAAGTGGTTAGTGAAGGCGAACGGGCGGCGATTAGAGGAGGGTAGATGGAAAGAGTTTGTAGAGGAACTTAATTTGAAATTTGGAGATGTTTTGGCGTTCAAACATGAAGGAGATATGAAATTTGATGTGTTCATATTCGATTCGGGTCATCATTGTAACAAAGAGTATGCAATGTACCAGGACGAGGACGAGGATGAGTATGAGGATGAAGAGTCCGAGGACAAACATTTAAGTCAATCATATTTTGAATGCACTATTAGGCAATATTGCCTTTCGAGTGATTTGATGGTAAGTTTCTGTTGATGTAATATACAACAAATATAATAAATTACATTTGAATTGTACGTTAACTGATGTGTGTGTAATTGTCTATACACTATTTTAGTGGATTCCAAAAGATTTTGCATTTGCAAATGGTTTCATCAAGGGCAACAAGAAGTATCGTTTGATTATAATTGATGAAACAAAAACAAAGTTGTGGAACTTAATGCTAAAGTTTTGCAACATTTTAAGTTTATGTTGCGGATAGATGGGAAAAATTCAGTGGTGATAATTGCTTAAACGAAGGAGACCGTATATTATTTGAGATCGTTACTAATGAAGAGATACCAATATGGAGATTTCGAGTTATTAGTAATGTAGAAACTCCGATAAGAAAGTTTCAAGGTAAGTTTCTCATCTTATAGTTGACTAGTATATATATAAAGGAGGATCACAGAGGAGGTGATATGACACCTCTCTATGGCCTCAATTCCTTTTTATCTTTTTTCTCTCTTTTTTGACATTTTTTCTTCTTTTTTTTAAAAAATAATTTGTTTATTAATTAAAAAAATTCAAACATATTTATTTTTGTAATTATACATAATGAGTTACAAAAAAACCTCCATCTATTGATATTCTTAACTTAAATAGTATGTCTTTTCAATTTCCTTCTAACTATTTTGTTGGCTTATCCAATCTATAAATACCAATCATCTATAGAGATGTTGAATGATCATTTCAATTTTTTCATTCTTTCTTTTTAGTAGTATAGCTATTTAATTTTCTTTTCTTCGTCTTTTTATTCATCAATCATGTACTTAATAATAATAAAAAAGGACATGTAAAAGATGATATCACAATATGACATTCACTTAGATGAAGATCATAGATATATTTTTTTAAAGATTCATCACATTATTTGGTACAAGTTCAACAAAATGAAGAAGAAATCTTAATCATCTTGGAGATTCCAGAAGATAGAGTCATAGTAGTATAAAAGTTTGAATAACTTTCAAACAGTTTGAAGATTAATTGTTGTATTATTTTAATTCCAATTTATATTATTCTTTTCTCTTTTATTTTATTTCTACATTTTGAACAAAAAGATGAATGTTTTACTCATTGTGTTGTCGTCAAAGATAAAAAGATACGCATTATATATATATAACTCTTATACTTTTTCATAATTTTTATCTTTTAATAAAATTATATCATGTTTGGAAGTTAAAATTCTTAATGATCTAATAAAGATTATAATCCATACATATTGACAATTATAATAACGTTTAAATAAAAATCAAATTAATACTAATGCAAAAAGAAAATCAATTCAACACTAAAAATGACAATAATATTGAATATTTATTTTTAATTTAACATAGATTTAGACAATTAAAATACATTATTTAATTTTACTTTCTTTTAATATTTAGTCACATAACTGATACTTACTAAACTTATTTAGCATGATTTAGTACTTTAAATTATGATCAATATCATTATGACTTATTAATTTGCAATATTTTTTTACGCGATTTTATTATTATTATTTTGTTGGATATTTTAGTATCATTAGTCATATCATATTTTTTGTTATTTTCTTGAGAAATAACTTAGATGGTTGCATTTTGGTAGACCTAAAGAAATATTTAAAGTACAATTAAATTATATGTTTGTATGAAAACTTTGTCGAAAAAACCCGAAAATTCGAAAAACCCAAAAAATTCAAAAAAACCCGAAGTTGAAAAACCCGAGTTTTATTGATTTGGTTTGGTTTATAGATTCAAAAATCCGACACTAATGATTTGGTTGATATTTGAAAAATTCGAACCGACCCGGTCATGTACACATTTACATCTTATTTACCCTCCATATTAGAATTACCAACACCAATCAATTAAATCAAACTTTCTGAAAAAAAATTAATTTAATCATTATTATGCATGTCTAAATTAATTCACGTGCCATATACATATAATCCACTTGCAGGGTTTTCACGTGATAACTTATAGGCAATCCCTCAGTTGAGTAACTTATCCTTGAGTAGTTCTGAGTTGAGTAAGTTTGAATGGTTTTGAGTGTCCTTAAGTATACATCTGAGTTGAATATTTTATCATTGAATTGAACTATGTTTCCTTGAGTTCAGTGGATTGAGAACATGTAAGTATATTTTCTTTTTATCAAGTTCAAGTTTATGTTTTAGAATTTCTCTTATATGCTCGTACATTTCACGTACTGAGTCATTTGGTCTGCATCCTTTCATGATGCAGACACATGTATTCATGATCGCCAACAGGAGCTTCGTTGATACACCCAGGAGTTCGAGTTAGCTATGGTGAGTCTCCTTACTTCCGGAGGGTTCCACTTTACTTTTAGTTATATCATTGTTAGGAGGTCGCGGGTCTTGTCCTGACTTTTATCTTTGTCATTTGGAGGTTTTTAGATAAACTGTAGAGTTCCATAATTCTGTTCATTAATTTTATTTAATGTTTTAATGACTTAATTACGTTGTCTATTTTATGGTGAGTTGAATAATTTATTTTCATTCAGAATTTTCTTTTGAGTTAAAGTTTTGTATTTAAGTTTCATGAATTTTTATTCAATCTTTAAGTTTTGTATGCTTGAGTTAATTTTCCGCTTGTAGGCAGCCGGGATGAGGGTTCGCTTGGAAACCATCAACGGTTCTAGAGTGACCGTCACGTCCAGGATGTAAGCTCGAACTGTGACAAAAATCAGACATTTTAAATATATAAAAAAATTTAATTGAGATATCAATCTTCAATAATAAATTTTAAATAATGATAACAAATTATAATTATTTCTTTCATGTTTGTGCGTAATTGCAATCCAAATTCAAATTTCCTCTTTGATTTGGTACGTAATTTTTCGTTTATTGCGCATTGATACGATGAGTTTGTTTGTTTTGTTGATTATACAATTATTATGCATGATAAATATTAGAACGTTACATTTTTTATATAAAATTTAGTTCAACGACTTTGCTTCAATAAACCAATAGCACGATGATCATTTATGAAATTAATTCTTTTCGTTTTATTTAAAAAGTCAAATACTTACTATAATATATTTAATATTGTACATTTTTTATCAAGTACATCACTAATTCACCCAAAAGATTATTATTCAACTAAAATAATATATGTTATTTTATATTACAATTGTGTAAAACAACAAAAAAAGGCATACTACATTGATTTTTTGAACCGTTATTATTACATTGCTTAAACTGCAATTTAATAATAACTAAAACTTGAAATTTAATTTTATTTGAATTTGAAAACTAGAAAGGATTCTTAAAATATTTTTTATATTAGAAAGTAAGAAAAGATTTATCTTAATTATTTAATTATTTTTTTTTTCATTGCGCTAAGCATGAACATTTTCACTTGTTATTTATATAATGGAAAATAAGGCCTTCTCTCCATCAAAATTCCAAAAACAAAACACTGCCTTAACGGCCAACTTTGCTAACTTTCAATTTCTTAATCAATACTTGTGAAACTAACTAACATCGAATAGTTTAGGTATACTTCATTCTATTTTTTCAATTTAGGCATGGACGAAAAGGTTAAGTTGCTTATTCCAGTAAAGGTTGAATACTTGAAGAGTCCAAAATGTGCCCTATAATGAAAACACTCATAAAAGGTATTCAAAATTTACTTTACTTTATTTTTTTAAAAAAAAATCAGTAGTTTTTCTTTTCGGTCAAGCTTATGCTATAGTTACATAGGTTTCTTAGGATTTTTGAATTTTAATACTAGTAAAATTGTTTATTTAATATTCTAAATCTAGAAAATGAAATAATTTCTTAAGTTTATTTATTTTATTACTTAAAATGAACATATTTTAGTAGAAGCAAATTGAAACGAGATAAAAATATCTATTATTTTTCTTGTAGGTTGAGGTTTATGAGGCAAAAAGAAATCTTAAACAAATGGTAGGCATATAACGTCATGCCCAACAAACTTTCGAGTTCAAGTGATTCTTCGGTATCGATTTCATCTTCATAAAAATCTCTAATAAATATAACAAAAAGGCAACTCTCAGATTTTGAGTATCCAAAAAGTACGATTAATAACCAGTAATTAAGAAAAAAAAAGAGTTAAAACACTACAAATCTGTATTTCGAGATATTTCAAATATAGGAAGCTCCTTATTAAGCAAAGAACATATGATGAGAGCTTATATGGTTCCACCAACAAAATATCACACATATGTTTTTTGTTTGATGAGAGGCTTCCTATATTTAAAATGTTTTGATATGCAGATTTTCGAACTTTAACTCTTTTTCTTCTTATTGGGGTCATTTGTCGTACTTTTTTGGTTCCTCAATAATTTGAGATTTGACTTGGTGTTATCTTTATCAGGTTTTTCAATGAAGATGATATATAGTGATAGTGAAGAATCAATTTAACTAGAAAGTTTATCGGACATGTCATTGATAACCTCGAGGAAGTTAAGCTAGCCAATTTATAGGAAAAATGTATGAGATGCAATTTATCAAGATTTTCTTAGTGAACTCTACGGGATTGGAGAGAATGCTAATATATCGAAAATTTCTTGATCGGGAACTTTTTGACACAAGATTAGAATTTTTCTCCGAGATCTTATTTTTTTCATGTGCATCACCTAAATAAAAAATCATCTACCCTAACTGACTTCCAATTGATAGCTAAGCAACATCTAAGGTAGGCTAATTCTAACTAACTAATATTTAACAAATTAACTATCGTTGCTTACAATAATTGTAATTGCAAATATATATTATCTCAATACCTCTAATAATAATTGTAATTACAAATTTAGATTCTAATACCCCCTTAAGTTAGAGATGAGGTTCTCAAGCCAACTTAGTGAGTACAGCAGAATGTTTGACTCTAGTTAAGGATTTGGTGAGGATGTCTGCCAAGTGATAGTCAACCTCAATGTGTTTTGTTCATTCACGAGATAAGCCATTGTTAAAACTAGAAGACGGATGCCTCCTTTAACTATGAGATTATGTCTCATTCAATTTTTAAAATCTAAAAACATTAGGTTGATATACGTTACTGTGAGTAACGTTTTACTCCTAAAACGTTTTTTTGAGTAACGTTTTACTCCTAAAACCTTACTGTGAGTAACGTTTTAGGAGTAAAACGTTACTGTGAGTAACGTATATCAATCTGACGCCGTCAGCTTTTAAAAAATAAAATATACCCTAAAACGTTACTGTGAAATACGTTTATACTAGTTTTGTAAAATTTTTAAAAAAAATATTATTTTGGTGAATTACTTTATATAATGGCTTAATTTGGTCAATACTTCTCAATTTAGAGGTGTAATACATTGAATGGTAAAAAACTGATAAGCATAAACTGTTTTACTCATAAAAACGCAGAAGAAAATTTTCCAATTACTAGCAGAACATATGAATCCATAATCGTCCGAGATCTGAACATATGCTTTGCTTGAGTCAATGGAGGATCATCCAACTAACTTATGAAATTACAGTGAACATGTTGTTATTATAGAGTGGGAAAAAAAAGAAAGAGAAGTTTATTGCCACTATTTTGACATATAAATAAAGAGAAGCAACATTGGAAAACTCTTCCCTAGAAATAAGATGCACTAACAAAGAAAAAACATAAGTCAAGCCTCCTCTTTTATTTGCGTGGTGCATAGGCGCTACCTAATACAAAAATTTATTGCATACTATAATTGTCAATGATCTCCAATCTCCACCTCTTTTCTAACATTCTTAGAATCTTTGGCTTTAGTGAAAAGAGCTTCCATTTCTTCCAAAGACTTTCCTTTGGTCTCCGGCAAGAAAAAGTAGAAAAAGATCAAAGCGATGACTGATATCCCAGCAAACATGAAGAAAACACCTGCAATAGTCATTGCTGACATCATTGACAAAAATGTCATAGAAACTGTTGCATTCATCAGCCTGTTCACCGCAACACCAATTCCTACTCCTAAACCCCTATACCTCAGAGGGAAAATTTCAGCGGTATATACCCAAGTAACCGGCGCCAGCCCAACATTGAAAAACCCCACATATGAATACGTTGTAATTATGCTGAGTACCAAAGCCCATATGAGTTTGCCACCAGACTGCTCTGCCAAAGTCAAGAAAGTCCCAAGTCCAGTTAATGCCACAATCATCCCAATTACACTCGTCAACACTAGCTTCCTCCTCCCAACTCTGTCGATCAAGATAGTGGACAACACTATGAATGTGAACTTTGTTAATCCAACCCCACATGTGGCAAGAATTTGGTGTTTATGGTCATGTACCCCTGCTTTTGCAAATATTCTGTGACTATATAATATGACAGCTTCAATTCCAGTTGCATGTTCAAAGAAGTGAATGCCTACCCCAGCAAGTAAAATCCTTTGCAGTGATTTTGTTGGTCTTAGAAGCAATTCTTTCCAAACCCCTTCGTCTTGTTTCTCTATTGAATTTGAAACGTTGACCACATCATCATCACAATTTTCGTCCATGCCTAAATTTCTTTTAATCTCTGTCAATCGGAATTCAGCTTCTTCAGGAGAATTTGAAACTTTGTACATAATTTCCTTGCCTTGTCTTAGACGACCTTTCATGATGAGCCATCTAGGAGACTCAGGCATCCTGAGAATGCCAAAGCCCAAAAAAACAGAAGGGACTGCAGCAAGTCCTAACATAACTCTCCAACCAACTCTGAGAGGCAATCCGGCAAAAACATAATTAGACAAATAACCAAGCAAAATGCCCGTACTAATTCCAATTTCTGGAAGAGATGAAAGAAATCCACGAGTCGATGGAGCGGAAACTTCAGCGGAATAAACAGGGGCAATCATAAGTGCAAAACCAACACCAACTCCAGCAATACATCGCCCTAATAATAGAATGGTGTAATTTGGACCCCATCCCATCACAACAGATCCTAAAAAGAAAAGGAACGAAGCTATAACGATGGTGTAGCGACGCCCAACATAATCAGAGGTTCTGCCCGCACTGAGTGAACCAATTAAAGCACATAAATTGAGTATCCCTGCTAGAACCTCTGTTTTCACATCACTGATATGAAATTCTTTTCTCACAAAAATCATCGCTCCACTCATAACTCCGGTATCTGAATTCAAACATAAAATTTCATTACGAAATTTTCTCATAATATAACCAATCAATAATAGATATATATACATAGAAATCAAACTAACCATAGCCAAAGATGATAGATATCATGGAAGCAACAATGGAACAAGCACAAGCATATTTGTTAATCTTTTTTAAACTTGGTCCTTCGCCCTTCTCCATTATTTTTCAATGCAAATAATATACCCTTTGATATCAAAATATTTGTTCTAAAGTAAAATACTATTCACACTTGTGGAACACACTCATTATTGAAATGGATAAAACAAAATAAGATGTCTACACCTTTATGAACTTTACTAATTTTTGGGTCTATATATAGAAAAAAATTACTATTATAATTATAGTTCCTAATTATTTGGATTGTCAGTTTTCTGATACGACTATCTCCTTAATTAATTAGTTATTATTAATAGAATATATGTGGATAAGAATTGAAACTCTTACAAATCCTGATGTAACATTTGAACAGTGATCCATTTGAATCGGAAAGAAAGTTT
The DNA here is from genome assembly GCF_036512215.1 of Solanum lycopersicum. Taxonomy (NCBI): domain Eukaryota; kingdom Viridiplantae; phylum Streptophyta; class Magnoliopsida; order Solanales; family Solanaceae; genus Solanum; species Solanum lycopersicum. Next base: position 50,941,193 of record NC_090801.1, on the reverse strand, counting down.
ACTCGGACTATTTAGCATCAATTCCACCATGTTAAAAATAAATATTCGTTTTATTTTTATAAAAAACTAAAAAATGGAGGATTTGGAGTTGAAATTTTAATTTTATAAATTATACATTAAAATAAAATTTCAACTTCAACTCAGTCTGAATCATTTTCAAACGCGTCTTATTAGTGTCAAATTTCTAATTGTATTTCTGATTCATAAAGATAAATTGTTTTGGTATATGATCATATGATGCTGATCTCAAAGACATATTCAAATTATCCATATACAATTCGCATTAGGAGAATTAAATTTGGGTTAATTCTAAAAGGTGTTGGATAAGGTTTTGATTTGGTATTTAATTGGAAAATTAGTAATATTGTGTCTTTACGTCTTGTAAAAGACATTTATTACTAGAAAATATTTGACTTTAATGTTTATGATTATTTACCTTTTTTCCAGAATATAATGAATTGGGTCTGACATTCAGAAACCAAATTTTATTTGAAAAACTAATTAAACGTTGAACTAGTTTTAAATTAAAGTGAACCTAATATATACTACTTCTAATCCGTTTTTACTTGTCATGTTTGCTAGGTTATTCTTATTTTGAAAAAGATTTTCATCAAAAATATTCTATAAAAGAAATATTAATTCAAGAAAAATACTTTGTTTTTGACTAATTAATTTGAAAAAACACTTGTTGTCGATATTAGAATTTAGAACAATAGTTTTTTTCAAAGTTCCGAAAAGTGTTTTTAAGAAAAAAAAATTAGATTCTAAAATATAGTTTTTACCATTCAAAGACATACATCTATTTTTTCGTTCCAGCCTTCCAGGCAAGCTTCTTCATATTGTTTCTTTGATTTTTCGTATCATCTTTGTTTTTCGTCAAAATTGAAAGTATATTAAAAAAATATTCTCCAATTTTATCTTTCATATGGGTTTGTTGTTGATGTTCTATTTTCCTTGAGTTTTTGTTTTGTTCTTGTGTTTTCAAATCAACTTTGGGGTACTTCCGATTTTTATTTTGTTTCTTCTAGCTAATTTGGTCTTCTTTTATTATAATTCTTTTGAACTAAATGGATATGGAATAGTAGACTCATTGCTATGTTATTGTTATACCATATAGATGGAATGTTTCGATACTAATTTATATAGTTACATGTCTAGGCTTTCGCACAAAGAGAAGACTTTCAAATAGAGGTATGGTAGTGGTTAACCTGTAAGATCCCTTGTTTAAGTTGTTTGTTTTCATTTCTTTAACCTCCAAATGAATGTCATTATATTGTTCTCATAATAGCTATAATTTTATTCACCAAGGTTAAGCATCTTACTTTGATGATATTCATTTTCTTTTTGTTTTTCATTCGGTGTTCGGAGTCCACATTGGAAGGTCGACTAAATTTGAATCAAGCTTTGGCTCATTCGGAGATGACACTCTCAACAGAATTTTCTCCATACCCAAGTCTCGATTGGTTAAAGGTGAAGCACTACCACCAGTGCACCACAACTCATGTAGTTACTTTAATGATATTCATTAGACATAATACATAAATATGATATTTAACTTGGCTTCAAATCACATTTGTTCCCATCAACCAAACCATGTAGGACTCATGTGTCTTTCAAGTTTATACAAAATTGTGTATACTTGTGCATACCCAAAGTTAAAGGGCATAAATATGAAATGAGATCAAATTAAAGGACACATTTATATTTATGCCTATTCATTATGTTTGTAGATTTAGAAATTTGTAAGGCTTTATGGAATATTGGCATCTTGATAGTATCTGATTAGCATGAAAAAGTTTGCAAAGATGACAAATGTTTCCAAAGGAATTACTCTACCTTTTAAGATATTAACTCACCGATGAACCAATACGTTCTAAATATCTTCTCATCTTCAATAATTGCATACAAGCAGTATGTGAATCAAGAAGATCCTATCTTCTTTGTAGGTAATAGCCAAAAGCTGAAGCTTAGTCTAAAGTGCTAAAACTTTCAAGCAATATAATCGATCATCTACTTATCTAATCAAAAGAAAAAAAATTCAACTGAGTACAAGAAATTTGTAGGCAGAGGAAAAATTTAACAATAACAACAATTGTGAGCAAAAATCAAGTGGAAAAAGGTCATTACAACATTGAAGTTGTTATCTCATGAAATCAAACAAATTCTCTGTTTGGCTGTGAATTCTAACATTGAAACTGTATCAAAGTCATAAGTAGATAATCTGATAAATTACCTTAGGAATTAGTTTAGAGAAAAGAGTTTTATCCAACCCAACATATTAGTCCATATAAAAGTAAATAAATCAAAGTTACATTATCTAGGATCTCCCTATTTCAATGTCCAAATACGATCTCTAAATCTCTGTCTCCTGCAGCTCTATCTAAAATCTTAGCGTCTCCTTTATGGTACATTTCTTTGTCATCTTAGTTATCAGTTGAGGTACAATTCATTACATTAGGTTTAGATTTACACTTTTAATTAATGAGAATATTAATGCCCACAACTATAGATGTAATCATGACTGAGTAATATTCTTCTTCAGCGAATTTGTTCATCATGTCAATCATATCAACCGGCCATTACCTCTCACTGTAACAACCATTCCAGAAAGCAGCAAATCAAGGCAACCTGAAATAGATTATGACAAAGGAAGATCAAAATGTATTTTCTACCTATATTGCTCAGACTCTTCATAAATGTCAACAGGTGCGTGTTGAAGTCCCAAAAATAGTGTATTTTTCATGAATCCGAGGTGGGTGCGGCATAAAAAATGAAGAGTCCGTGCAATTAAGTTTTCTATACACTTAAATGTTGCATGCATGCTATCCTTCCTCTTTAGTCTTGCTGACAACTTTTTTCCTTGTCTAGAGACAATTTGAAAATCTTATATACGCTAATGTGATCACTTCTTGTATATTAGTTTGTAGAGAACTGTGACCTAAAAAGATAAAATTATGTGCTTTTTCACACCAATTTACGAAATGATTCTAAAGTTATTGAGAACTAAGTATCTCACTCAGTTAGATTCATGATATGAATCCTTCCTATATAGTTTTCTGTAAGAAAGATAATATGTTTCAATATATGTACATGATTAAAATCAAAGTCAGTTTACATTCTTCAATTTTTGACGGAAAACATGGTGTTGCTTTGTTTCCCAAACATCTTTAATCCTCTTTAATGAAATATAGTTCACATAATGAACAAAGCTTCTATTCTCCACATTTCTTACTTGCATAAATAAATAGTTCACTTTGAATCTAAATTCATTTCCCCTCTTCTTCTGCGTTGACTACACTAGAAAGCAGCCAAAATGCAACACTACGTAAATTGTATAGGATTTAAATATCCAATGCAAATAATACGACTACAGCTACAAACAAAACGACCAGCTTGTAAAAATCCTTTACGGGCCATCTGTACCTAGTATTAAAACCAGAGGCAAATTCAGGATTTGGGTGCACCAATATAAACATAGCACAAATATAAGGTCTAAGTTAAACTTTAAATAAAAATAGGCTTAAGTGTGATTCAAACCCTGGTCTAGAGGTTGGTAACTCCTGCTTTTACCAATTGCACTAGAGCACTTCTATGTTTTTTATGGGTGCACTGTTACTTATATCTTAAGTTCTATCAGTTTTTCAAAATAGATATAAATATGATTTTTTTGGAAGTTACCAAGTGCACGTGCACCCCCACCGTATGATGTGGGTCCGCGTCGGATTAAAACAAGGGATAAGTGTTGATAGAAAAAATTAATTTTAGTTTAATTTTAAAAAAATTTAATTATTTTTAGTAATCATACATGCATAACAAGTAAAATGAATAGCATGAATGTTCATTTTTTTTAAATCTTTGTTGAACTTTATATAGTAGTTATTGGACTGGAAAGGAGTTCTTTGGCCTAGCACACACTACAAGGGAAAAACACCGGATGCTGAAGTTTATAGAATGACCAAGGCAAGTGTTGTATATCACATTTGGCAAGAACGAAATGCAAAAATATTCAAACAGAAGCAACGAAGTGAAGATGAGATTGTGAAGATTATAATTCAGGATATACATCATAGAGGGAATATGCACAACAAATTGAGAGGAGTGTTAGCTAGATTGAATTATTATCCTTCATAGTTGATAGTTGATATTGAGGGGACGAAGTAGATGAGGGATGAGGCTGTTGAAGCTCAGGCCTTCGTTTTTTTTAGTGTTGTAATGTTTACTTGGTGAATCAATAAATCTATTATTTGCCAAAGAAAAAAAAAAAGTAAAACTATTCACATTTCATTCACTTATGGAACACACTCATAATTTATGCTAGTACATGCATTATGCCTACATATAAAACAAAATTAATTCGAGTTGATACTTTAGATGGTCACTCAATTATGACATTATCTCTCAGAAAGTCACTTAATTTTAAATTTTAACTCAAAAATCACTCAACTACGCCATTTTCTCTCAGAAAGTCACTCAACTTTGACTTTTAACTCAAAAGTCACACAACTATTAACGTTTCCCTCATAAAGTCACTTAATTTATTATTATTTTTTAAGTTAAAATTTGGTGATATTAATTGTTTATGAAACAAACCAAATTTATTAAAAAAATAAAAAATACCACTTAAATTATTTAGTGATCCACCCACCTAATTCGATTCATTAAAAAATATTATATGACCCATTTTATATTGCCCTTAATCCTAAATTATTCCCTAAAATGGATGTAAACTCCAAGAGATTTACATCTCAATGTTGTTATTCTTATAACTATTGGATGTACAATCCTCTTAGGAAGGTCATACATACAGTTGTGTGAAAGATGTTGTCATAGTCTTGAAATATATTTCAATCCTGACAAAGAGTAGAAAAACTAATTCAGCATATGCTCTCACCATTATATACTGATATAGTAATGATATTGATGCAACATGAAATAATGTTCATTCAAATAAACATATTTCACGAGACAACTATGACTCTCAAGTAAAAATGGGTCATATTATATTTTTTAATGGATCGGATTAGGTGGGTGGATCACTAAATGGTTTAAATGACATTTTTTATTTTTAAAAATTTTGGTTTGTTATATAAATAATTAATATCAATAAATTTTATTTAAAAAATAATTAAATAAATTGATGACTTTCTGAGAGAAGAGTTAATAGTTGAGTGACTTTTGAGTTAAAATTAAAAGTTGAGTGATTTTCTGAGAAAAAATGACACAGTTGAGTGACTTTTGAGTTAAAATTAAAAGTTGAGTGACTTTATGAGAGAAAAGTGCATAAATAAATGACCATATGCGGTATTACCTCAATTAATTCTCTACCCTTTTATGAGCTCTTTAATTTTGAGTCTATATTTGTCTATATGTAAAAAAATAATAATCATATTCTAATTATACTTCCTATTGATTTAAATTTTCTTGTGATGTGAATAAAAAAGTTTACTCGCATTCGAGTTTACCAGTAAAATACAGGATAATATTAGAAAAATACACCCTACTATGTTTCTAAAACATTATATTTGAAAAGTATCATAGTATTGACTCTTAAACCATATAGGTTGACTCTTGCATAGTTTTTTTTATGCTATTACTTTTCTAATCGGTAATGGCAACTCAAGTTATTTAGTTGCCTAAAGTCAAAAATAAATTGGATTTTCTGACTTTTATTTTTTTATTTTTGAAATCCAAAATATTTATTCTTTTTAATTAAAACATTACGCTACTATTAAGTCTCGATATATTCAACTTCCAATGAAAACATGATTTTTGTATTAACTCGCTTAATATATATATATATATATATATATATATATATATATATATATTTCAAGAGACAGCAATGATTTTCAAGTAAAAATGGGTCATATTATATTTTTTTACAGTATATTATATATATATATATATATATATATATATATATATATATATATATAGTAAGCGAGTTAACAGGAAAACCATGTTCTCATTGGAAGTTGAATATATCGAGACTTAATAATCAGTAGCGTAATGTTTTAATTACTTTCTAAAAAATCATAATTAACGAGTGCAACATAACATGTATCTTTTGATATAATCGCAACTAAAAAATCTAAAATATCAATTGATCTTATTTATGCAAAAACCATACAAAACTAAATTGTATATTTGAAAAAAGAACAAGAACGATCGAATAATGAAATAATTAAAGGAGTTTTATCATATCAGTATGACAAAGAATAATAAGACCTGTAAGATGTATTTTATTAGTATTTTCAGTTACTTCACAACTTAACTTTTAGATACTCGAGAAAAAAGGTACGTTGTTGTAATAGATCATAAATGTTAAATTTTTTAGGTTTCATTTCAATCTGTCATCTCAAATTGTTCTTCATAATTAATATATAATTAAAAAAATAAAGTATTAATATTACATTTAGGCATAAAGAGAACGCATATAATAGATTTTAAAAAATAATTCTTTAACATTTATTTCAATGACCGCGCGAAGCGCGGTCAAATTCCCTAGTATAATATAAAGGAAAATCATAGACAAGGTGATGTGACACCTCATATTCACATGTATTTATTTTTTTTCTCATTTTCTTGGTTTTTCTTTCTTATTTAAATTATTATTTTATTACAAAATTCATTATATAATTTATTACCATAAGTATTATATTAATAGAAAAACATTTATAACAAAGACACTTCACATGCCAACTTATAAAGAGTAATTATTCATAACTCATACCTTTCTAATTTCTATTATTAATAAAAAAAAATTATTTTTGTCCTCCTTTAATTACGTTATAAAGAAAAATATTAAATATTTTAAGTATTTTATCTTTATTATTTAATTTATAAAAATGTATATTACTTAATTAAATATAAAAAAATATATAATAAAGCTAGATATAAACAAGGTGATGTGACACCTCTCAATGACCTATAAAACTATTTATCTTTTTTTCTCTCTTTTTTTTGAGTTTTTTCGTTCATGTTTTTCATTTAACAATTTATAAAAAAAAAAATACAATCATATTCATCACATATAATTATATCACATGAAAGTTACAAAAAAACCCTCCATCTATTTGAATTCTCTAATTAAATAAGATGTCTTATAGACTTCCTTCTACTTAATTCTCATATATAAATAACAATCATCTATAGTTTTGTTGCATGTCCATTTCTATTTTCTCCAACTTCATATTGTTAATATATTTTTTTGTTTTCTAGCCTTTATGAAGATTATAGATATATTTTTTAGAATTTCTTCTTGTGTTACAATAGTCAAGCAAAAGTTATTAAGATAAAGAAGAAAGTTTAAAGGTGGTGTAAGATTCGTCAAAAGAAATGATCAAAAATTAATTTGATACAAGTCAATAAAATGAGAAGAAAGTTTAATGGCGGTGGGAGATTCATCAAGAGTTGGTCAGAGTAAAATTTGAAAAAGTAGAAGTTTCAATAATCTACAAATATATAGATGCACTTATTGTTGCTTATATAATTTTCAATTAATTATTTATCCATCAAGATATGTACCCTTCAAGAACAAGATTATATTATCAAGCACACTTTTTGTATCAAGGGCAACATGATCTTCCATGGATTATTTTGGTGCTTAAAGAAAACTTTTGATGTATTTATTTTATAAACTTTTGTCATTTGGATATACAATCCATATTCTATATCGACATATATTATGTATATAACATTTTAATATGACATAATTTTTCGATCAAGAATATTCATCATCTTTTGTTTGGCTTTATCCGCTTCATTTCATTCTAATTTAGATGATATAACACATTTCTTTCTTTTGTGGATTTTGAATTGACTAAAAAGGAGATGAGATCCCCTCCATTAAATTTTTATTTCGTATTTGTTAAACATTTGTATAAAACTAGTCTATATATGTGATTGTTAGACTGAAATTTCATAAAACATTTAATTCTTCTAATTTAATAAAAAAATTCAGAATGAACCAAGTTTGTTCTGCCAATATTCAATTACAATGAACATATTTTCTTTGGTTATAGAGAAAATTGTTATTTGTTTAAGTTGATAATGAAACTGAAAAAATGAGTTTACTATCTTCATTAATTAATTTGTTTGATAACTAAAAAAAATTATAATATTTATTACAGCTAATTATATCTCATAAATTACAAAAAACCTTTGTTTACTCACTTTTTCTACATAAATGTATATTTGCTCAACTCTTTTCTACGATTCTATTCATTACGTCTACATTTCTTTTTCCAAAAATACAATTGATTTAGATTTTCATGGAAGCATATTTTAAGACTTCTTTTCATTTTTCTTTCAAATACATCATATATAAAATTTACTCAAAATTAAGTCATTTACTATTTCATGTATGAGCACTATAAATAACTTTAAAAATAAATGATTTATTTTTCTGATGACGTTATGTACATATTATATACTTAAAATTCATTTCTTTTATTATTATTTAACATTGTAAATGAGAGCAAAAATGGAAGAATTTTTCAACATCTCTCTTAAACTTGGAACAATTCACTTATTTTGAACTATGAAAAAAGGCTCAGCTGTATCACTTATTTTGAAATAGAGGGATTATGTATTATTTATTAAAACTCGAGATTTTTAAATTGTTGTATAAAATAATGATTTTTTTTCTAACTTTTTAGTAATTAAATAAAATGACCACAACAAAACATACAAAATACACACTAAAATGAATTGAAGTATTATTTTAGTGAAATATATTGAGTAAATAAAGATATACTTTTTTAATTTGTATGAAGACGAAAAAAATTATAAATAATTTCAATATGATATAAAAACAAACAATAGCAGAAACTCCTATATACTAAAAGTCCTACTTATTCTTTGCTTTTTTTGCCATTATTTAAATTTTGATTTTCTCTAAATGATTATACATTTAATGAGGTTTGTAACTCCTCAAGAGTTAAAATATTCACTATTTATTATTTGTAAAATTATTTTTAATAATTAAAATAAATAAAAATGACTATAATTTTGTATCGAGTTGTTTGTTGAAATATTAATATTGATTGCTTTTCAATTTATTATTACGAGTTTTTATATTTATATTTTATTTGATTAAGATAGTCGTTCTTTCCTTTGTATTACTATTGATACGCTTTTTGTTAATTTTCATATTTTTACTTGCACATTTTTTTTAATAAATAAAAAATATTAAAAAAGATTATGTACCCAACAAGTATGTTTTTTTTGTTAAATAAGTCATATTGAATAACTATATTTGAAAAGGTCTAAGTTCAGTAGTTCCTTATATAAAATAAGCATCCATACTTTTAGAAATCGATGAGGACATATTATTTACGTTTCATTTAATGATTCACGACAAATAGAAAAATTAAGCAGAAAATTAAGTTAGCATTTTTTTTCAATATATAAAACATGTTTTTTTCACCCCAACAAAATAATACAAAAATAATGTCTTATAAATTAAAACAATTATTATAAACATTTTATAGCTTTTACTAAGTGTTGATCATATTTCTTTCTTTTTTAGTACGTGCTAATTTATAAAATTGTTAGGATACCGTGAACATGTTAACTAGCTAAGTGATATAATTTCAAAAATCTTCTTTGAGGATTTGCTCTATTACACCTCTTTATTTTCATTTTTTTAAAATCTTTCTTCAAATCTCTTTAAATTAATTTTGATTTGACAAATCAGTAAATAATATAGTATTTACCAATTTTATCTTTAAGAACCATAAATACAATTAGAAATACATACAGATTAACCACATGTAAACGAAAAAAAAATTCCTACAAATAACAATCTAACTATAGTCAAATTTGACCTCTAAAGAATGAACAAGTAAAAACAAACACTTATTTTCGATATAACGAAAATATGAAATATACAGAAACATTCAATACAAGTAAATTTTCTCCGCCGATACAAATGGGTCGCGCTGTTCAAATGCCACATCAGAACTCGTATGACTTTTGAATTCTTATCCACATATACTCTACTAATAACTAATTAATTAAGGAGATAGCCGTTTAAGAAACTGAAAACCCAAATAAATAGGAAGTATAATTAAACCAAGATTTATTTTAACTATAAATAGACCCAAAATTAGTGAAGTTCATAAACGGTAGAGATCTGGTTTTGTTTTATCGATAGTCATAATGAGTATGTTCCATAAGTGAATGTGAGTGTGTTCCACAAGTGTGAATAGTATTTTACTTTAGAACAAATATTTTGATATCAAAGGGTATTTTATTGCATTGAAAATTAATGGAGAAGGGCGAAGGACCAAGTTTAAAAAAGATTAACAAATATGCTTGTGCTTGTTCCATTGTTGCTTCCATGATATCTATCATCTTTGGCTATGGTTAGTTTGATTTCTATGTATATATATCTATTATTGATTGGTTATATTATGAGAAAATTTCGTAATGAAATTTTATGTTTGAATTCAGATACCGGAGTTATGAGTGGAGCGATGATTTTTGTGAGAAAAGAATTTCATATCAGTGATGTGAAAACAGAGGTTCTAGCAGGGATACTCAATTTATGTGCTTTAATTGGTTCACTCAGTGCGGGCAGAACCTCTGATTATGTTGGGCGTCGCTACACCATCGTTATAGCTTCGTTCCTTTTCTTTTTAGGATCTGTTGTGATGGGATGGGGTCCAAATTACACCATTCTATTATTAGGGCGATGTATTGCTGGAGTTGGTGTTGGTTTTGCACTTATGATTGCCCCTGTTTATTCCGCTGAAGTTTCCGCTCCATCGACTCGTGGATTTCTTTCATCTCTTCCAGAAATTGGAATTAGTACGGGCATTTTGCTTGGTTATTTGTCTAATTATGTTTTTGCCGGATTGCCTCTCAGAGTTGGTTGGAGAGTTATGTTAGGACTTGCTGCAGTCCCTTCTGTTTTTTTGGGCTTTGGCATTCTCAGGATGCCTGAGTCTCCTAGATGGCTCATCATGAAAGGTCGTCTAAGACAAGGCAAGGAAATTATGTACAAAGTTTCAAATTCTCCTGAAGAAGCTGAATTCCGATTGACAGAGATTAAAAGAAATTTAGGCATGGACGAAAATTGTGATGATGATGTGGTCAACGTTTCAAATTCAATAGAGAAACAAGACGAAGGGGTTTGGAAAGAATTGCTTCTAAGACCAACAAAATCACTGCAAAGGATTTTACTTGCTGGGGTAGGCATTCACTTCTTTGAACATGCAACTGGAATTGAAGCTGTCATATTATATAGTCACAGAATATTTGCAAAAGCAGGGGTACATGACCATAAACACCAAATTCTTGCCACATGTGGGGTTGGATTAACAAAGTTCACATTCATAGTGTTGTCCACTATCTTGATCGACAGAGTTGGGAGGAGGAAGCTAGTGTTGACGAGTGTAATTGGGATGATTGTGGCATTAACTGGACTTGGGACTTTCTTGACTTTGGCAGAGCAGTCTGGTGGCAAACTCATATGGGCTTTGGTACTCAGCATAATTACAACGTATTCATATGTGGGGTTTTTCAATGTTGGGCTGGCGCCGGTTACTTGGGTATATACCGCTGAAATTTTCCCTCTGAGGTATAGGGGTTTAGGAGTAGGAATTGGTGTTGCGGTGAACAGGCTGATGAATGCAACAGTTTCTATGACATTTTTGTCAATGATGTCAGCAATGACTATTGCAGGTGTTTTCTTCATGTTTGCTGGGATATCAGTCATCGCTTTGATCTTTTTCTACTTTTTCTTGCCGGAGACCAAAGGAAAGTCTTTGGAAGAAATGGAAGCTCTTTTCACTAAAGCCAAAGATTCTAAGAATGTTAGAAAAGAGGTGGAGATTGGAGATCATTGACAATTATAGTATGCAATAAATTTTTGTATTAGGTAGCGCCTATGCACCACGCAAATAAAAGAGGAGGCTTGACTTATGTTTTTTCTTTGTTAGTGCATCTTATTTCTAGGGAAGAGTTTTCCAATGTTGCTTCTCTTTATTTATATGTCAAAATAGTGGCAATAAACTTCTCTTTCTTTTTTTTCCCACTCTATAATAACAACATGTTCACTGTAATTTCATAAGTTAGTTGGATGATCCTCCATTGACTCAAGCAAAGCATATGTTCAGATCTCGGACGATTATGGATTCATATGTTCTGCTAGTAATTGGAAAATTTTCTTCTGCGTTTTTATGAGTAAAACAGTTTATGCTTATCAGTTTTTTACCATTCAATGTATTACACCTCTAAATTGAGAAGTATTGACCAAATTAAGCCATTATATAAAGTAATTCACCAAAATAATATTTTTTTTAAAAATTTTACAAAACTAGTATAAACGTATTTCACAGTAACGTTTTAGGGTATATTTTATTTTTTAAAAGCTGACGGCGTCAGATTGATATACGTTACTCACAGTAACGTTTTACTCCTAAAACGTTACTCACAGTAAGGTTTTAGGAGTAAAACGTTACTCAAAAAAACGTTTTAGGAGTAAAACGTTACTCACAGTAACGTATATCAACCTAATGTTTTTAGATTTTAAAAATTGAATGAGACATAATCTCATAGTTAAAGGAGGCATCCGTCTTCTAGTTTTAACAATGGCTTATCTCGTGAATGAACAAAACACATTGAGGTTGACTATCACTTGGCAGACATCCTCACCAAATCCTTAACTAGAGTCAAACATTCTGCTGTACTCACTAAGTTGGCTTGAGAACCTCATCTCTAACTTAAGGGGGTATTAGAATCTAAATTTGTAATTACAATTATTATTAGAGGTATTGAGATAATATATATTTGCAATTACAATTATTGTAAGCAACGATAGTTAATTTGTTAAATATTAGTTAGTTAGAATTAGCCTACCTTAGATGTTGCTTAGCTATCAATTGGAAGTCAGTTAGGGTAGATGATTTTTTATTTAGGTGATGCACATGAAAAAAATAAGATCTCGGAGAAAAATTCTAATCTTGTGTCAAAAAGTTCCCGATCAAGAAATTTTCGATATATTAGCATTCTCTCCAATCCCGTAGAGTTCACTAAGAAAATCTTGATAAATTGCATCTCATACATTTTTCCTATAAATTGGCTAGCTTAACTTCCTCGAGGTTATCAATGACATGTCCGATAAACTTTCTAGTTAAATTGATTCTTCACTATCACTATATATCATCTTCATTGAAAAACCTGATAAAGATAACACCAAGTCAAATCTCAAATTATTGAGGAACCAAAAAAGTACGACAAATGACCCCAATAAGAAGAAAAAGAGTTAAAGTTCGAAGATCTGCATATCAAAACATTTTAAATATAGGAAGCCTCTCATCAAACAAAAAACATATGTGTGATATTTTGTTGGTGGAACCATATAAGTTCTCATCATATGTTCTTTGCTTAATAAGGAGCTTCCTATATTTGAAATATCTCGAAATACAGATTTGTAGTGTTTTAACTCTTTTTTTTTCTTAATTACTGGTTATTAATCGTACTTTTTGGATACTCAAAATCTGAGAGTTGCCTTTTTGTTATATTTATTAGAGATTTTTATGAAGATGAAATCGATACCGAAGAATCACTTGAACTCGAAAGTTTGTTGGGCATGACGTTATATGCCTACCATTTGTTTAAGATTTCTTTTTGCCTCATAAACCTCAACCTACAAGAAAAATAATAGATATTTTTATCTCGTTTCAATTTGCTTCTACTAAAATATGTTCATTTTAAGTAATAAAATAAATAAACTTAAGAAATTATTTCATTTTCTAGATTTAGAATATTAAATAAACAATTTTACTAGTATTAAAATTCAAAAATCCTAAGAAACCTATGTAACTATAGCATAAGCTTGACCGAAAAGAAAAACTACTGATTTTTTTTTAAAAAAATAAAGTAAAGTAAATTTTGAATACCTTTTATGAGTGTTTTCATTATAGGGCACATTTTGGACTCTTCAAGTATTCAACCTTTACTGGAATAAGCAACTTAACCTTTAACTATTTAGAGAAATTGAGAAAAGTATTTTATACTTTTATAAAAAAAAAAGGGATAATGCCCAAGTACCCCCTCAACCTATGTCTTAAATCTCAGAGACACACTTATACTATACTAAAGTCCTATTACCCCCTGAACTTATTTTATTAATATTTTTTTACCCCTTTTCGACCTACGTGGCACTATCTTGTGGGTCCAACGATGATTGACTTTTTTTTCAAACTACGCTAAAAAGGGGTAGAAAATTACTTATAAAATAAGTTCAGGGGGGTAATAGGATCTTAGTATAGTATAAGTGTGTCTCTGGGATTTCGGACATAGGTTGAGGGGGTACTTGTGCATTTTCCCCAAAAAAAAAAAAACAAGTTCTATACAAGTATATCATCAAGAATTTGCAAAACATTTTCCAAGAATGGCAAACTAGTCCTATCATTGCTCTTAGAGTATTCTTGAATAGACCAAAAAAGGAATTATAACTGATGTTAGAATCCACAAAAATAGCTTATAGAAAAGCAAAAACATGAAAATCATATTGAAAAAAACAAAAAGGGCGAGCTTAAGGACAAAATTGAGCAAATTGTGTGTGTGTGTGTGTATATATATATATATATATATATATATATATTGCCCCATTCATCAAAATAATAAAGAATATCAATAGATTAGTCAGATTTACCTATAATCATGGAAAAAATTTGAGCGGAGCCCAGGAAGGCAAGAAGGACGAATTAACACTATCAGGTTTTTTTAATTGTACTAACAATTAAACCTAGGAAATGAATTTCGAGGAAGAGTGGGGAAAGTTTTTTTCCTTTTTTTTTAAGACTTCTATGTGTTGAGTTTCTATGAAGGGATATATATAGTTAAATCTTGCGTATATTTTAAGCTCTTATTTTTTATTAGATATATAGACATTTAATTCTTTCTTGACCTTTGACTAGATTTATTATTATTGTTGTAATAAAACTAATGATTTGGTACATTTTACACTTTTATATTTGACTAAATGTATACACATTTAATCTTTATTTGACCTTTGACTAGATATATTATTGATGTAATATAATTAATGGTCATTTTCCATTTACCAAAAAAACTCTTTTCATTTTATTAATGATCGTTTTTCATTCAATAGCAAAAATCTTATTTTATTTTATTTTATTTATTTTTGCCTCTAATGAATTAATATTGATATATTTTTCATTTAATATTCCTATTTAGATAACACTTATTTTGAAACGGTCAGAATAATAATAATTTGTATTGAATTCATGAAACATAACAAAATAATTTTGTATTGTTATTTTTATGATAATATTACAAGTTTTATACCTTCTCTCTTCTTATATATTCATTTCATATCTGAAATATTGTTGTTAAATAGAAAACTAAATGAATATATACTAAAAAAATGAATGAAAATATAAAGGCAAGTGCCAAAAAACGAAAGGATACTAGAAAATTTGGTCTCATTAATAACTGTACATTTATTTGATTTTTTTTCTCATTTCTTTGTTGTAATCATTTAAAATTTATTAAATATAAATTTATAAAAATAATTTGGATTATATTAAATTCATAAATATATTAATCCAAATAAATATTATGGATTAATATAATTGAGTTAAATATTTAAGTCTAAAAAATATGGACTTAATTAAAGTTTAAATTAAGGGAAATTTTTCAAAATATCAATATTTTAGCATTTAAGAGGACTCATTAGCAACAACTTCAATATTTAGTAAAAATGTCATTTTAGTTTGTTATGTATGTTTTTATTATTTATTTTTATTTAAAGAATATAATTATTTAATAACAAAAAGGAGAAAATTAAGGGGGGAAATATTTCAAAAAAAGGCAAGCATCCTTAATTTTCTCATCAGTTATATTTTCAAATAAAATTTAAATTTTTTTTTCTCCAGAATTTTTACCTTTTTAAAATTATATTCATTCCACAATATATTCTTATATTTATTATAGTTTTTTATTAGTTTGTATTCATTCCAATAGGTATGCCGAATTTAATAGTCATTTAAGAAATATATTTATATTTTTATATATTTTTTCCCTATATAGTTATTTTTTTCTTCAAAAATCCTATATGTATTCATTTCAATATGTATTTTATTTGTATTTCTATTTATTCTAGTTTTTATTTAGAATTTTGTATAATAATATATAAAATACAAAAAAATTTGTATGATGAAAAAGTGAATGAAATATAAAATTGAAAAGAAATAATTGAATATTTGGTTTACTCATTCTTAAATAAAATACATAACTAGTTGAAATACATTTAGAATAAATACAAATTAGAAAAAAATATCAAATTCAGTTGACATACCTTTATTAGTTTGTATTCATTCCAATATGTATGTCAAATAAAAATGTAGCTATTTAAGAAATACATTTGTATTCGTATATATTTTTCACTGTGTATTTATTTTTCTTTTCAAAATTTTGTTTCCTTTTCTAAATCGTATTCATTCTAATATGTCTATTATTTGTATTTGTATTCGAATACAAATAAACTAATAGAAAGTTGTTCTTCTTATAAATAAAATACATAACTAGTTGACATACATTTGGATGAATACAAATTAGGGACAAATACAAGATTCATAAACCATACAACATGAAATTTTTAATAAATACAAATATTGATAGTATACATAGTGATTTGAATACAAATTAAGAAATCATACCAAATTCTAAAAAAGAACTATAAATACAAAACAAACTAATAGAAAATTGTTCTTGATCTTCTTTTTCAAGATCCTCACGAGTAGACAAAGATTTTACATTTGCGTTCTGAATTTGAGGAAGGTTTTGCACACCAATGAGTCTTGTAAATGTTCTTACCCTCTTTCTTCCCTCATTTTAGCAGCAGATCATACATTATACACTATTTGTTAAGTAATAAATAAATTAAAGGATGAAAAATCACCAGAAATTGGTTGATTAAGATGAATACCTCTAGTAAGCCTCTTGGATTCAGCCATTTGAGAGTAAATCATAACGGAAATTGAAAAATACAAACAACATTTTTTTAAGATTTAAACAAAAATAAAATTAGAAAAGAAATCTGAAAATAGGATAAAGATTAGAGATACCTTAATCAAAGGGATTCTTGTTGATTCAATTTTGGATTAAAAAAACAACCAAAATATATGGCAAAAAAATATTTGCAACTTGAATGTTGGAGGAAAATCAGAAAAGATAACCATAAGAGAGAAAAAAAATTAAATGGGAGAGAGAATTAACAATTTGAAAAGATAAATATGAGAGAGAATAATTTTTTTTTAAAAAAAATATATATAGAATTAATTGAAAAAGAGAGATAAAATAGGAAGAAAATTGGGACACATAAATTTTTAAAAATAATGACATTTTTGACATTATTGCTAATATTTATAAAGTATGGATATTTTTACTAAATATGTTATTTATTTTGACTAGTTTACTAATTTTTCCTTAAATTAATTGATCTGGGCTACAATGGGTGAGCCCAATTTCATCTCATTCTAGAGGCCTATCTCAGCGTCACGTGTGCAAATGATGTGACATGCCAAGTCAAATAAAAACAAATAGAATCATGACATGTGTCAAGGATGACAAGCCGCTCCATAAAGCCCATATGTTATGTCACATGAATCTGAGTGGCCGAATGAAATCCTATTCCAATCGCAACTGCTCTATTCTAAAACTATAAATAGAGGCCTTATGACTCAGAAAAAAACAGAAAATTCTAAACAAGACACTAGAGAAAATCCGTCGTATAGACACTATTTAATTCTCTATAAAGCTACAAGTTAAAGAATTCAAGCATTCAAGTTTCAAGAACGATCAAGATCAAGATCACCAAATTCAAGAACAAGCTTGAAGCCCTTGAATTCAAATAAAAGTCAAAATCAAGATAAAATTCAAGTTCAAGTTCATCGTAAATTTAAGAACAAGCTTTAAAGCCCTTGAGTTTATATTTGAAAAGGCGAATTCAGAGGAATCATAGAGATTATAACACTCGCATTTGAAATAATAATATCGATTGTTGCTATTATTTTTCATTCCTGATTATTATTTTCTCGACGCGAATTTTAGTGTCTACAAATTTTGGCACGCCCAGTGGGACAATCTCTACCTCTCATCTCAACTTTTCAAGCGTAAAAAAATATCGAGATGACTTCCATGAGCAACAACTCTCGATCAACTACCTCTAAGGCCACTAGCTCCAAGTTGTCTACTGAAGTTAATGGCATCCTTGGTGTTACCTTTGGAAGTTTTGGAGCTGTTACGAGAAGCAAGACTGCTACACTAGGACAACAAACACTTCAAGTGTCGTCCACATCAACTCCTGTTTTTGGGTCTTCGACTCCAAAAGGAGCAAGTTCCTTCACAAATTCTCTAGAAGGAGGAAGTAGTGTTGCTGAAAAGATCAAGAAGACATTGGCTTTCCTTGACCAATCTGGTTCCAAGAACTCTACCACAAGGGAGAACTGTGAATCAACATATGAATGATCTCCACGTATATCGCGTAACGTGGGTCCACTGAAAATTAACTTACGCGACAATCCATGCTACTCTCCTGCATCTCGATGATCATGCAAACGATGGTTATTGTTGCTTCCTCTACTGAGGAACAACTCGCAAATCTGACAAAGTTGGTTGAAGGATTGACGAGGAATATACAAACCCAAGAGTCTCAAATTGATAAGTTGATGGATAGGATGGAAGGACTTTTAGATGGAGATGCGAGCCATGGACCTGGAAAGGGTATTGAAGTTCATGAAATCGAAGATCCTGCTAAGAAAGCCCCGTTTGTTAAAGAGATGTTAGTTTCTTCTAAAAGAATGATCTCACTCGATCTCTTGAGGGAGTTTATTGAAGGCATTATCAAAGATAAGTATGAAGTCTCCACCAAGTCTTCTCATACGTATGCTAAGCGATACACTGCTAGGATTGATAACTTTGAAATGCCTGCTGGTTATCAACCTCCCAAATTTCAACAATTTAAAGGAAAAGGAAATCCGAAACAACATGTCTCGCACTTTGTGGAGACATGTAATAATACAGGAACATGTGGAGACTATCTTGTCAAACAATTTGTCTGCTCTCTAAAAGGAAATGTCTTTGATTGGTACACGGATCTCGAACCTAACTCTATTGATAGTTGGGAGAACCTAGAACACGAGTTTCTCAATTGCTTCTATAGCATAAGGCGTACGGAGAGCATGGTAGAACTCAAAAATACTCGCCAAAATAAAGGATAAACCTGTTATAGATTCCATAAATCGATGGAGGAACGCGAGCCTAAATTGCAAGGTTAGGCTTAGTGAAGCTTCTGCGATCGAAATGTGTATTCAAGGAATGCACTGGGAGCTTCGTTACATCTTGAAAGGAATAAAACCAAAATCCTTCGAGGATTTTGCTACTCGGGCTTATGATATGGAGTTGAGCATGTTCTCTGCCGGAAAAGATATGACTATTGTCCATGATCCTTGCAAAGAAAGGGACAAGCAGGAACCCAAGAGATGGAGCAAGTTTCTGCCCTGAAATGACAACAAAGAATCCATGAGTGTAAATGTGTCGACCTCAAAGTCCACCACGAATTAGGGCGTAAAACAAATGTGGATGATATCTTACTTGCATACAATGATAAGGAAATGAATAATGAGGTGAAACAATTTCTCTCTAAAAGTTTTGATATGAAAGACATGGGTGATGCATCTTATGTTATTGATATTAAGATTCATCGAGATAGAGATCAAGGTACCTTAGGTTTTTCTCAAGAATCCTATATCAATAAATTTTTAGAGAAATCCCGAATGAAAGATTGTTCACCACGTGTAAATGAAGGACATTCCTTAGCTTCTACTGTTGGAAGCTTGATGTATGCTCAGATTTGTATAAGACCTGACATATCATTTGTTGTTGAAATATTAGAAGATATCAGAGTAATCCAGTTCTTGATCACTGTAGAGTTGCAAAGAAAGTCTTATGATAGTTTCAAGGAACAAAAGACTACATGCTTATGTACAAACGATCAGATTACTTGAAAGTCATTGGCTACTTTGATTCAAACTTTGTTTGCTGTGTTGATTACAAAAATCAACTTCAGGATACATATTTATGTTAGTCGGTGGAGCTATATCTTGGAGAACTGCCAAAGAGACTTTAGTTACTACTTTCATTATGGAGGCTGAGTTCGTTTCTTTTCCGAGGCTACCTCACATGGTGTATGGTTAAAGAGTTTTATTTCTGGACTTAGAATTGTCGACTCTATATCTAAGTCATTAAGGTTATATGTGACAATTTAGCTGCTGTCTTTACGGCTAAGAATAATAGAATTGATAGTCGAAGCAAGCATATCGACATTAAATATCTAGTCGTAAGAGAACGTGTTAAAGACAAAAAAGTGGTTATTGAACACGTTAGCACTGAAGTAATGTTAGCTGATCCTTTAACTAAAGGCATGCCACCACAAAAATTTAAGGATCATGTAGTCACAATGGGACTTAGTTCCAGTATGTAAAATTTCGTTGTAACAATGAATTTACGAAACTCTATTTTATATGATATTTCTCATTAACTGTGTGCACATTCAGTTTTACTTTCAGAAATGTCACTAAAGTATGGACCTTGAATAAATATTGAGTTTATTCATTAATTATATAGGTTAATGTTTAGATATATAGTGCATTGTGATACATGGAAGATACTACTCACTACAAGAGAAACTATCGCCATGATTCATGTATTATATTTCATTAATGAGATAAGAATATACAAACCAAGTGGGAGAATGTTAGCATTTTTGTTAATGCTGATATGATCCGTATTAGATGGGTCCATTATCCCACTTCATGGACCCATTATCTCACTAATGGGAAGGTAGTTAACTACCCATTATCCCATTAATGGGAAGGTAGTTAACTATCCGTTATCCCACTAACGGGATAATGATTAACTACCCATTATCCCACTACTGGATCCACTATGCTACTACTCTAGTGATTGGTAACTTTCTATAACCTCTTAACCGTGCTTGTTGGAAGCACGATTATAAATATGTAATTTGCTTCAAAGATTCCTAAGCACATAACTTCTAAAAACTCCATACCATCTAAGAATAAGGTTTTGAGTGCTTAGAAGATCTTTTGAAGAAAAGAAGAATTGTAACTCCGACTATAACGCTAACAATGGCTGGAGGTATGTCGATCACTCTATATTTCCGTTGCGTCAATGCTCTACAATGTCTTACATTTTCCACATGATATCTACAATCACTTTTTTGCCACGATGAAATTATTTTCCACATGACAGTTGATGTGACAACATTTTATATTATAAGAGAGTGAAATATCGATGGTACCCCTACATATTATTTGAGGTTTTTTTCTCATACAGAGTGACAGTTTAGGTGTGTTTTTCTCGGTCCCATTAGGACTCCATATTATAAAATTTAGAAAAGTGAAAACCCAAATAAATAGTAATTATTCGTAATTAGAATAAGATTTTTTGCCAAAATTAGTGATGTTTTCATAAAAATGGCAGAGATCTGATTTCTTGATCCATAGCTTAAATGAATGCACTAAATTAAAAGTTATCACAAATTGTGACTGTGTTCCACTAGTAAATTAAGTGTCACACCAATTTACTTTACTACTTAGTATATATATATTGTTCATGTCATACATACAACATATTTTGATATCAAAGGGTAATATTGCATTGAAAAATAATGGAGAAGGGTGAAGGACCCAGTTTAAAAAATATTAACTAATATGGTTGTGCTTGTCCCATTGTTGCTTCCATGATATCTATCATCTTTGGATATGGTTAGTTTTCTACTTCTAATATTCTTCTTTTTCCTTAATTTTCCTTCATGTAGGCATGTCTCTATTTGAAACTCGTTAGATCATATTGAGTCAGGAATTTCATTAAGGGATTCAAAATATAACCTAATGAGAATTTTATGTTTGAATTCAGATACCGGAGTGATGAGTGGAGCAATGATTTTTGTGAAAAAGGAATTCAAAATTGTGATGATGACATTGTCATGATTCCGGATTCAGTGAAGTCACAAGGTGAAGGTATTTGGAAAGAATTACTTCTAAAACCAACAAAGTCACTTAGATGGATTTTAATTGCTGGTGTTGGAATTCATTTCTTTGAACATGCAACTGGAATTGAAGCAGTCATATTATATAGTCACAAAATATTTGCAAAAGCTGGGGTACATGACCATAAACACCAAATTCTTGCCACATGTGGTGTTGGATTAACAAAGTTCTCATTCATAGTGTTGTGGAGATTGGAAGATATTGATGCTATATCAATTATTATTATGGTTTTAAACTTTTGTTAGCCATCTTTGGAAGAGGCCTGACTAGTGTAGACAAATAGTTTGGTTTTCCTTTGCTATTGTAACTTATTCCAAGGAAAGAATCTTTCAATTTTGCTCCTATGTCAAAATATTGGAGTATATTTCTCCTCTCATTATAATACTAACATGTTCAATGCAATGCAATATCATATGTGAAAATGAAGATAGACAGATTGTTTTTGATACTAAAAAAAGTAACACATTATAAAAATAACTATAAAAGCAAAGTCATACTTTAAAATTTAATAATTTGCGATTATAATTTTTGTAAGTCACTAAATTCTAAATAAATAATTTCATGCATATTAAATAAATTTCTTGTTACAAATTCAAGGTTTAAACTAAAGTTATTAGATTTGATCGATTACGTAACAAACACATCGGCTCTAATTTAAGGACGACTTTAGTTTAAGGTAATATTAGGCTTGCGTTCAATAATATTCTAATGGAAACACATTTATTAAGGACAATATTGAACTATCATCACATTTGGAAGGTAAGATTATTATATTTATTTAATTTGCTTGTGGAATTTATGACAAAAATTTTTATATTGTATTTGATTATAAACTCAAAATAAACATCAAAATTTTATTGAAATACAAATTTCACATATCTATAATTTTAGAAAAAAAGATCCGATCAATTAGTAATGAATTCTTGACTAAATAGATTGATATCAATCTAAACTATCATTATTTTTGCAAAATTCATATTTAAATTATTGAATGTTAATATAATCCACACGTACCATACTAAAAATTAAATAATGATACGAGTTCATGCAAGATTTCCGGTTATTATAGTCTTGCAATATTTGATTGATCAGGTAAAAGGAAAGTTGACCATTTGATTAAGCAATTAATTAAAGATTCAATAATTGCTATATTACGATTTCATTTTGGTAATAGTAAATATTAATGGTGAAGAATCTTAGTGGGTAAGAAAAAAATATCGAGGATTAAGGGAAAGATCTTATGGGGATATTTTTAAGTTAAAGATTAGACAAGTTTTTTTAAAAAAATTATTTAATCAAAATTTTATATTTTTAAGAAAAATATTCTTTTAATAAAGTTCACTGTTGTTGGATCTCAAATTTTTGGAGATTTTTTGAGTCATTTTTGTCCTTTAAATTATGACATCGTTTAGAAAAAATCATGCTTATGACATTTATTGAAATAGCTGCTAAAATTTTCTGATCATGATAACCTAAAACGTTGACATTCCTTAAAATGTTGTTTTTTCATAAACTATTTTTGAGTAATTCTAATAATTATTTTGAGATTAATACACAAGAAATTTGTAGGAGAAATAAATATATTCTTGGTAATGGAAAAAGACCGACTATTTAGGAAAAAATTCAAATTAAACGTCGAGATATCAATTTATAATTATACGTTTAATCTTTGAGAAAAAAAAAAAAGAAGAAGCACATTTGGACATTGGACTGCTTCAGAATCTACACGTGCTTTTCTCTGCGTATAGAATAATATTAAATTGTACTCTAAAAAATAGCATTAACACATAACAAAATTATAAAAGTAAGAGTACACAATTGTTTTGTTATATTTCATGAATTCAAACAATGATAACTATTATTTTGACTATCCTAAAATAAATATTATCTAGGTAGGAATATTAAATAAAAATAAATAAATATCAAATTATTAGAGGTAAAAATAAAATAAAAAAATTGATCTATTATTAACATATTATAATATTTAATTTTTATTGTCATTAATTTTTCCATTTTGTTGCCGTTAAGAAATGATTTGTACGTTGGAGTATTCTTGTCTATTTAAGTTAATAATAGTCAAAAATGCATTTAAAAAATATCATGTTTTATGGAGTTTCTTATCAAAATTGTAGGTGTTTATTTTTTTATTTGTACTGCTACCAACTATTTGTTAAAGGGAAAATATAATAGCAAATTATTAATTTAAATTAAATGCCATAAATATAGTTTGATTTAATTGTACACCATAGCAAATTATTGTTATTTTGCCTCTCCCACTGGTGGAATCTCGGCAGTCTCACTCGCCTCTCCTGCTTTTATACAAACATAAATGTTTAAAATGTGTTTGTGTTTGTATAAAACGATAAATATATATATTCGTTTCCCTCTCTCAGATCTCGCTCGCATCTCTCACTTTATACAAACAAAAATGTATACATTGCGTTTGTGTTTGTATAAAACGAGAGAAAATTGTATAGACAAATACAAATGCATATATTTTTGTCCTATACATGTATGATTATACAAATATAATCTTTTCCGGCCCAATTTTCTTTTGTTTTTCTCTCTTTATCGGCTTATACAAACACATATTATACAATTGATCCTTTATATATGTATAGTGAAACAAATTATTCAACAGCTTTCTTTTGTATATGTATAACTAATTATACAACTACTTTCTTTATATATGTATAACGAATTATACGACAACTTTCTTTGTATATTTATGTTTACTACGGAGCGCAATTATGCAAATTATAACAATAACATACGAATATGATTTTTACGTTTGCTATATGTGAAAGTTACTCATTATTAAAACACTTCTAAATTATTAGTTATTTTCGGATCTTGTCGGAATTATTACAGAATTGACCCAAATGAAAAAAAATTGACTTTTTTGTTGAGTGGGGTCGGGGAAGGTTAAGAAATTAGTAAGATGATCTTTTAGGGTTGTGTGGTATTTTTAGAAATTAAATAAGGACGATATATTAATTTTATAAATTCAAGCAATGATCATGTTATGAATTAGTTGTTACAGAATAGACTTATAATACTACATCAACATGTCTTTCTCCCTTTTAAGTTTAAACTTCTAAGCAAAAAGTTAAGATCAACTTAAATCTATGTAGATAAATTTTTACTTAGATGATGCACATGAAAAAATTAAGATTTCGAAGAAAAATTTTAATCTTGTGTCAAAAAGTTTCCGATCAAGAAATTTTCGATATATTAGCATTTTCTCCAACCCCTTAGAGTTCACTAAGAAAATCTTGATAAATTGCATCTCATACATTCTTCCTATAAATTGGCTAGCTTAACTTCCTCGAGGTTATCAATGACATGTCCGATAAACTTTCTAGTTAAATTGATTCTTCACTATCACTATATATCATCTTCATTGAAAAACCTGATAAAGATAACACCAAGTCAAATCTCAAATTATTGAGGAACCAAAAAAGTACGACAAATGACGCCTATAAGAAGAAAAAGAGTTAAAGTTCTAAAATCTGCATATCAAAATATTTTAAATATAGGAAGCCTCTCATCAAACAAAAAACATATGTATGATATTTTGTTGGTGGAGCCATATAAGTTCTCATCATATGTTCTTTGCTTAATAAGAAGCTTCCTATATTTGAAATATCTCGAAATACAGATTTGTAGTGTTTTAACTCTTTTTTTTTCTTAATTAATGGTTATTTATCGTACTTTTTGGATACTCAAAATCTGAGAGTTGCCTTTTTGTTATATTTATTAGATATTTTTATGAAGATGAAACCGATACCGAAGAATCACTTGAACTCGAAAGTTTGTTGGACATGACGTTATATGCTTGCCATTTGTTTTAGATTTCTTTTTGTCTCATAAACCTCAACCTACAAAAAAAAATAATAGATACTTTTATCTCGTTTCAATTTGCTTCTGCTAAAATATGTTCATTTAAGTGATAAAATAAATAAACTTAAGAAACTATTTCATTTTCTAGATTTAGAATATCAAATAAACAATTTTACCAGTATTAAAATTCGAAAAATCTAAGAAACCTATGTAACTATAGCATAAGGTTGACCGGAAAGAAAAACTAATGATTTTTTTAAAAAATGATAAAGTAAATTTTGAATACCTTTTATGAGTGTTTTCATCATAGGGCACATTTTGAACTCTTCAAGTATTCAACCTTTACTGGAATAAGCAACTTAGCCTTTAACTATTTAGAGAAATTGAGGAAAGTATTTTATACTTTTATAAAAAAAAAAAAACAAGTTCCATACAAGCATATCATCAAGATTTAGCAAACATTTTCCAAGAATGGCAAACTAGTCCTATCATTGCTCTTAGAGTATTCTTGAATAGACCAAAAGAGGAATTATAACTGATGTTAGAATCCACAAAATAGCTTATAGAAAAGCAAAAACAAGAAAATCATATTAAAAAGAACAAAAAGGGCGAACTTTAGGACAAAATTGAGCAGATTATATGTGTGTACATATATATATATATATATATATATATATATATTGCCCCATACATCAAAATAATAAAGAATATCAATAGATTAGTCAGATTTACCTATAATCATGGAAAAAAATGGAGCGGAGCCCAGGAAGACAAGAAGAACAAATTAACAGTATTAGGGATTTTTTTTTATTGTACTAACAATTAAACCTAGAAAACGAATTTTGAGGAAGAGTGGGGAAAGTTTTGTTCCTTTTTTTTAAGACTTTTATGTATTGAGTTTCAATGAAGGGATATATATAGTTAAATCTTGCGTATATTTTACGCTCTTATTTTTTATTAGATATATAGACATTTAATTCTTTCTTGACCTTTGACTAGATTTATTATTATTGTTATAATAAAACTAATGATTTGATACATTTTACACTTTTATATTTGACTAAATGTATACACATTTAATCTTTATTTGACCTTTGACTAGATATAATATTGATGTAATATAATTAATGGTCATTTTCCATTTACCAAAAAACTTTTTTCATTTTATTAATGGTCGTTTTTCATTCAATAGCAAAAACCTTTTTTTATTTATTTAATTTTTCCTCTAATGAATTAATATTGATATATTTTTCATTCTATATTCCTATATATATAACACTTATTTTGAAACGGTCAGAATAATAATAATTTGTATTGAATTCATGAAACATAACAAAATATTTTTGTACCGTTATTTTTATGATAATATTACAAGTTTTATATGAATAATATTACAAGTTTTATACTTTCTCTCTTCTTCTATATTCATTTAAAAACTGAAATATTGTTGTTAAATAGAAAACTAAATGAATATATACTAAAAAATGAATGAAAAGATAAAGGCAGTGCCAAAAAACGAAAGGATACTAGAAAATTTGGTCTCATTAATAACTGTACATTTATTTGATTTTTTTGTCTCATTTCTTGTTGTAATTATTTAAAATTTATTAAATATAAATATAAAAAAATGCTTCGGATTATATTAAATTCGTAAATATATTAATCCAAATAAATATTATGGATTAATATACTTGAGTTAAATATTTAAGTCCAAAATATATGGACTTAATTAAAGTCTAAATTAATTGATTTGGGCTACAATGCGTGAGCCCAATTTCATCTCATTCTAGACTCCTATCTCAGCGCCACGTGTGCAAATGATGTGACATGCCAAGTCAAATAAAAACAAATAGAATCATGACATGTGTCAAAGATGACAAGTCCGCTCCATAAAGCCCATATATTATGTCACTTGAATCTGAGTGGCCGAATGAAATCTTATGCAATCACAACTCCTCTATTCTAAAACTATAGATAGAGGTCCTAATAACTCTGAAAAACAGAAAAATTTCTAAACATGAAGCTAGAGAAAATACGTGGTACAAACGTTATTTAAGTCTCTACAAAGTTACAAGTTTAAGAATTCAAGCATTCAAGTTTCAAGAACGATCAAGATCAAGACCACCGAATTCAAGAACAAGCTTGAAGCCCTTGATTTTAAATAAAACTCAAGATCAAGATAATGTTCAAGTTCAAGTTCATCAGAAATTTAAGAACAAACTTTAAAGCCCTTGAATTTGTATTTGAAAAGGTGAATTCGGAGGAATCATAGAGATTGTAACACTCGCATCTGAAATGATAAAATCGATTGTTGCTATAATTTTTCTTTCCTGATTATTGTTTTTTTGACACGAATTTTAGTGTCTACAAATTTTGGCACGCCCAGTGGGACAATCTCTACCTCTCATCTCAACTTTTCAAGCGTCAAAAAATATCGAGATGACTTCCATGAGCAACAACTCTCGATCAACTGCCTCTAAGACCACTAGCTCCAAGTTCTCTACTGAAGTTGAAGGCATCCTTGGTGTTACATTTGGAAGTTTCGGAGCTGTTACGAGAAGCAAGGCTGCTACACTAGGACAACAAACACTTCAAGTGTCGTCCACATCAACTCCTGTTTTTGGGTCTTCAACTCATAAGGAGAAAGTTCCTTCACAAATGCTCTAGAAGGAGAAAGTAGTGTTGTTGAAAAGATCAAGAAGACATTGACTTTCCTTGACCAATCTGGTTCCAAGAACTCTAGCACAAGGGAGAACTATGATTCAACTTATGAATGATCTCCACGTATATCGCGTAACGTGAGTCCACTGAAAATTAACCTACGTGATAATCCATGCTACTTCCTGCATCTCGATGATCATGCAAACGATGGTGATTGATGCTTCCTCTCCTAAGGAACAACTCGCAAATCTGACAAAGTTGGTTGAAGGATTGACGAGGCATATACAAACCCAAGAGTCTCGAATTGATAAGTTGATGGATAGGATGGAAGGAATTTAGATGGAGATGCGAGCCATGCACCTGGAAAGGGTATTGAAGTTCAAGAAATCGAAGATCCTGCTAAGAAAGCCCCGTTTGTCAAAGAGATGCCAGTTTCTTCTGAAAGAATGATCCCATTCGATCGCTTGAAGGAGTTTATTGAAGGTATTATCAAAGATAAGTATGAAGTCTCCACCAAGTCTTCTTATATATATGCTACGCGATACACTGCTAGGATTGATAACATTAAAATGCCTGCTGGTTATCAACCTCCCAAATTTCAACAATTTAAGGGAAAAGAAAATCCGAAACAACATGTCTCGCACTTCGCGGAGACATGTAATAATGCTGGAACATAGGGAGACTATCTTGTCAAACAGTTTGTCCGCTCTCTAAAAAGAAATGCCTTTTATTGGTACACGGATCTTGAACCTAACTCTATTGATAGTTGGGAGAACCTAGAACACGAGTTTCTCAATCTCTTCTATAGCATGGCGCACGGAGAGCATGGTAGAACTCACGAATACTCGCCAATAGAAAGGATGAACCTGTTATAGATTCCATAAAACGATGGTGGACCGCGAGCCTAAATTGCAAGGTTAGGCTTAGTGAAGCTTCTGCGATCGAAAACTGTATTCAAGGAATGCACTGGGAGCTTCGTTACATCTTGAAAGGAATAAAACCAAAATCTTTCAAAGATATTGCTACTCGGGCTCATGATATGGAGTTGAACATGTCCTCTGCCGGAAAAGATATGACTATTGTCCATGATCCTCGCAAATGAAGGGACAAGTAAGAACCCAAGAGATGGAGCAAGTTTCTGCCCAGAAACGACAACAAAGAATCCATGAGTGTAAATGTGTCACCCGCAAAGTTCACCACGAATGAGGGTGTAAAACAAATGTGGATTATGTCTTACTTGCATCCAATGATAAGGGAGTGATACATGAGGTGAAACAATTTCTCTCTAAAAGTTTTGATATGAAAGACATGGGTGATGCATCTTATTTTATTGGTATTAAGATTCATCGAGATAGACATCAAGGTACCTTAGGTTTATCTCAAGAATCCTAGTTACTACTTCCATTATAGAGGCTGAGTTTGTTTCTTGTTTCGAGGCTACCTCACATGGTGTATGGTTAAAGAGTTTTATTTCTGGACTTAGAATTGTTGCGTCTATATCTAAGTCATTAAGGTTATATGTGACAATTTAGCTGCTGTCTTTATGGCTAAGAATATTGAAAGGATAGTCAAAGCAAGCATATCGACATCAAATATCTAGCCGTAAGAGAACGTGTTAAAGACAAGAAAGTGGTCATTGAACACGTTAGCACTGAAGTAATGTTAGCTGATCCTTTGACTAAAGGCATGCCACCACAAAAATTTAAGGATTATGTAGTCAAAATGGGACTTAGTTCCACTATGTAAAATTTCGTTGTAACGATGAAAGTTTACGAAACTCTATTTTATATGATATTATATCATTAATGGGAAATTAGTTAGCTATCCATTATCCCACTATCGGGATAATGATTAACTACCCATTATCCCACTACATGGATCCACTATGCTACTACTCTAGTGGTTGGTAACTTCCCATAACCTGTAACCGTTCTTGTTGGAAGCACGATTATAAATATCTCATTAGGTTCAAAGGTCCCTAAGCACATTACTTCTAAAAACTCCATACCATGTAAGAATAAGGTTTTGAGTGTTTAGAAGATCTTTAAAGAAAAGAAGAATTGTAGCTCCGACTATATCGCTAACAATGGCTGGAGGTATGTCGATCACTCTATATTTACGCTGCGTCATTGCTCTACGATGTCTTACATTTTCCTCATGATATCTACTGTCACTTTTTTGCCACATTGAAATTATTTTCCACATGACAGTTGATGTGACAATTTTTTATTTTACAAAAGAGTGTAATATCGTTTGTACCACTACATATTATTTGAGGTGTTTTTCTCAAACAGAGTGACAGTTTCGGGAAGAGAAACATTGTTTTGTTTATTCTTGAGGTCGCCACTGGTTTGTAACCACTGGTTCCTCCTATTAATTTATATTTATTATTTTTTATAGTATAATTTATTTATTAATATATTAGTTACTTAAATATGGTGATATTGCATTATATTATATTGTATCATATTATATTGGATGGAGTACTATTAGATTTATGAAGGTTAGACTTAACCTATATTTAAAATTTAGGATTATGAGACTTGACACGTTTAGTTAAACTAAGATTTTCATGAACTTGATTATAAATTTTGGTGCAAGGGATTAATGCAATGTGCAGGAAGTATATGTTCTCGTCTGGTCAAAATTAAGAACTAACAAAATTATTTGTTCGGTAGTAAATATGTTGGCAACTGGCATTAAATTATTCTTTCTTATTATTGAAGGCGTTATTCAATTGTTGTTGGAAAGGATTGGAAGCCAATTTGGTGCATTTTAAGTGTATTTAATATTAAAAAAATGGTGGTGGGAAATCATGAGAAAATCATGAGCCAATCATTGTCAATAAGAATCATGAGTTAATCATTTGGAAGCTTGCCACTGATTGGCTTTGTTATTAATTTTTTTGGGATTTGACGATTTTTACAAATTGTCTCGTTGCAGTGCATTCTGCTTGTTTGTAGTTTAGATATTACATTAACCTGCTTCAGTTAAATATCGAATAAAAATTTAAGTTAAATATATTGAGGTTGGTAATTAAATATTATTTGAATAGTGTTATATGAATACCATTAAAATTATGATTGTTGGAGAGATTAAGGTTCAATTCTTGACTTAAAATTTAGAAAATGTGATAATTTTGACATCTAAATTATATCAAGATTTAGAGATTGATTAGAGAAATCAGTGAGTTTTAGGGTCTATGGTATACCTATAATAATTTGAATATGTATAAACTCGCTCACTTACGAATATTGCATTATTGGTAGATCGCGAGCGTTCCAAAACTTTGCGAAAAGGGAAGGAACTATCTTGAAGATTCGTGGCACGAGGTTCGGCACTTAAGGTATGTTAAGACTTTTAGACTTGTTGAAGGATGTTTTTCCTAATTAAATATTTTTTAAAAAATGGAATAGACAAGGGGTATGGGCGAAAGATGGGGGTCTCGTATCAATCGTGTGACGGGCGTTGGTACGAGTATCAGTGTTATAAAAGAAAAGTTACTACTATAGAATGTGGATTGTAGTGTGAGAATGCCAAAGCATATGGGCATTAGCTGATATATTATTGACTTGAAATCCTTGTGTGATTGTGTTTTACTTATTTCACCCATATAGTTGTGATAATTGAGGTGGTTATGTATTATGTTGATATTGATTGAGTGAGATGAATCATCATCCCCTTATATTGAAATAATATTGTGTACATGCATTGACATGAGATTAAGCATATGTTCGGCACGTGGAGATCGTCCGTGCTGGGGATGGTGAGATGTTAAGATTGTAATTTGGGCACATGGAGACCGTCCATGTGGAAATTGTTTGATATTACGATAGTACGTTGAGATCGTCCGCGTAGACACGTGGAGATAGTCCATGTCGGTTTATGGACCTTGCGAGTCCCCCGTGGGTCATGAGCTCTCGATGTGTTTTCGAGGATTAACATGTATATACGGTTGAGTGATGTAATAGGTATTCTCAGACATATCATTTCATGGTATCATATTGGAAAGTATTTGATGTTTGATTACCTTTATTGATGAAACTCGAATAATAAGTGTAATATATATACTTGTATAATTTAAGAATTTTTTTTATATAAACTCCCACCAATACTTCTTCGTTGTAAGTCAATGATACATAATGGGTACACGTGGTTTCGTACTCATACTACACTTGTTGCACTCTTTGTGGTGCAGGTTCGATTCCGAGTAGGAGCACATCTCGTGGAGCAATTTGAGTCCGAGTTTGGAGTATCTTGGAGTTGTGGTGAGCTGCTTGTCTGTTCCTTGGCCCACACCTCCCACTATCTTTTACTTATTCTGTTATTCAATATTCAAACAAGATATATCTTACATTGGAATTGTCATTTTAGTTTCAGACTTGCATTGTAGTTTAGAAGCTCTTGTACTTATGACACCACTTCTTGGGTAGTATATTTTTTTCCAGTTTTCCGCATTCCTACTTATAAGGAACTCAGTGTTTAAGATTTGCTAATTGTTTGTCTCTTTACCTATTAGTTAGTTAAGTTTGTTAAAATATATTGGTTGTCTTACCTATTGGTTGAGAACTTAGGTGCCATCACGACTTGTGAATTTGGGTCGTGACAATTTGGTATCAGAGCCCTAGGTTCATCGGTCTCACGAGTACAAGAGCAATGTCTAGTAGAGTCTTGCGGATCAGTATGAAGACGTCCATACCTATCTTCAAGAGTTTATAGGAGATTTAGAAAATATTTTGTTCCTTCATTCACTATCGTGCACACTTGACCTTGTTGAAATTCTAATCCTGATATCTCATTGTCTCACATGGAGAAGACTCGTATATCGGCAAGTAATAGTCAGAATCCTATTCCTGCGCCTGCTTCTAGGAACACTATCTGAGGTAGAGGCACGGGACAAGCTTGAGGTTGGGGTAGGGACCGTATTGAAGCACCTGTGGAAGGTCAAGTACCAATAGATACCTAGGGCCGTGATAGAACCGTACCTCATGATGCAGATGTTATTCATAGGGATGTGCAAGATCGTGTCGAGGGGGATGGGACAGCTCAGGCTCCACCCAGTACTATTGTCACCCCAGTGCTTCAAGATACCTTAGCTCGTATGTTAGGAATCCAAGAGGGGAATGTCACTTTTGATGGCTCACAGACCCGTGTTGGAGGTCAGACTCCAGATCCGATAGTTGCTCTAGATTCTCAGACTCACAGGACTCAGCCAGCAGTTGCTTTAGCTCTTCATTTGGATAGTATGAAGTTTCCAGATACTTCAACACATCTGGCGAACAGATCTTGTATGACCATTGATGAGCAAAATATGTTTGGGAGGTTCAGACTAATGAATTCTCCTAGTTATAATGGTGATTTAATATGAGAAGTTGCATAATCTTGGATTAGTAGAGTCTCATGGAGTTGACTACACAGCGTTTCAGATGACTGGCTCTGTTAAGCAGTGGTGGAGGGATTATATTAGTAATAGGCCATCTGGATCCCTTCCACTATCCTGGACTGATTTTACTCAGATATTTCTATCAAAATTTGTTCCACGCAGAGGAAGGGAGTGCAAGAGGGCCGAGTTTGAGGGTTTGCAGCAAGGTGGTATGTCAATTACATAGTATAATGGTAAATTTCATGCCTTGTGTAGGCATGCTTCGATGATCCTTCCCACAGAGGCTGAGAGAGTGAGAAGGTTTGTTAAGGGGATGATTATTTCGATTCGTCTAGGATTTTCTCAGGTAACTGCTTCTGGTGTTCCATTCCAGAAATGGTAGATGTTGATAAAGAGTTAGAAATTATTCAGCGTAAGGGATTTGAGCAGCGTGAGGGCAAGAGGACTTATAGTTCAGGTTATTATGGTGGTGCTCCTCCTAGGAGTCGAGGTTACTTGGGCAGAGGTTGTTACCCTCAGTCCAATAGACCTATTCATGCTTCTATACTAGCGTCTAAGGTTGATTACGTTGTGCATAGCTCTTTGAGATTAGTGCGTACTTCACAAGGTTCATCTTCTAGACCTGTAGTTCGTGGATGGCATTCTGGTCATTCAGGTTCCTCTCATCAACCTGCATCTCGTAAGGGTTGTTTTGAGTGTGGTGATATGGTACACTATGTGAGAGACAGTCCTAGGACCAGGCATGGTGGCTTACATTAGGGTTCTCAAGCTTCGACTTTTAAGGCTACACAATCTCAAGCTAGGGGTGGTGCACAGAGTGGTAGAGGTGGTTCTTCTTCTGGTCAAGGTGGTGGTCGTGAATTCACAATCTAAGATAGTTCGTTCTCACTGTTATGTTTTTCCGGGTAGGCCAGAGGCTAAGGCTTCAGATGTTGTTAACACAGGTGTTATTCTGGTTTGTCATCGACCAGCTACTGTATTATTTGATCCAGGATCTACTTATTCTTATGTGTATACATATTTTTCTCTTAGTTTGGATATATTATGTGAGTCTCTTGATTTGCCGATTAATGTTTCTACTCCTGTCGGAGATTCTGTAGTTGCAGATCGGGTGTATCGATTATGTATTGTTACTTTGATAGGGTATGACACTCATGCAGATATAAAGGTCTTATATATGGTAAAATTTTGATGTAATTCTTGGTATGGATCGGATATTTTCTTACTACGCAATTTTAAATTTTCATGCCAAGACAATCAATTTAGCCATGCCTGGAATTCCTATAGTAGAATGGAGAAGTTCTCTTAGTCACCCTCCTAAGGGTGTGATATCATTTCTTAAGGCTCCTCAGTTGGTACAGAGAGGATTTCTGGCTTACTTGGAGAACATTTGAGATACTAGTATTTAGACTCCTATGCTTGAGTCTATTCTAGTGGTGAGTGAATTTCAAAGGAATTCCCAACCGATTTGCCAGATCTTCACCAGATCGTGATATGATTTTTGTATTGATGTGGATCTAGGCCAGCCTGTTTCCATTCCTCCTTATCGTATGACACTGTCTGAATTGAAAGAGTTGAAGGAGCAGTTGCAGGATTAGTTGAGCAAACGTTTTATTAGACCAAGTGTATTTTCTTGGGGTGCTCCAGTGCTATTTGCGAAGAAGAAATATGGATCTATGCGTATGTATATTGACTATCGACAGTTGAACAAGGTAACCATCAGAAATAAGTATCTAATACCTCGTATTGATAACTTATTTGATTAGTTGCAGGGTGCTTCATTTTTCTCCAAGATTGATTTGAGATCTGACTATCATCAACTGAAGTTTAGGGCGGAGGATATCCCTAAGACAGCTTTTCGAACGCGTTATGGCTATTACCAGCTTTTATGGACTTAATAAATGGAGTTTTCAGACCGTATTTGGATTCTTTTGTTATTGTCTTCATAGATGATATCTTGATATACTCACGCACTAAGGAGGAACATGATCATAATTTGAGGATTGTGCTTGAGATTCTAAAGGAGAAAAAACATTATGCAGTGTTTTTAAAGTGTGAATTTTGGCTTAGCTCGGTAGAATTCTTGGGACATGTAGTGTCCAAGAAGGGTATTATGGTAGATCCTAAAAAGATTGAGGCAGTTAGGGATTGGGTCAGACCTGATTTAGTTACTGAGATTCGGAGTTCCTTAGGCCTTGCATGTTATTATCGACGGTTTGTAGAGGATTTATCATCAATTCTATCTCCATTAACTAGATTGACACAGAAGGAGGTGAATTTTCTGTGGTCTAACGAGTCTGATTATAGTTTCCAAAAGCTCAAGAGTTTATTAACTACTGCTCTGAATTTGACCTTACCCGTGGAAGGAGAGGGTTTTGATGTATATTGTGATGCTTTCGAATTGGTCTTGGTTGTGTATTGATGTAGAAGGGGAACGTGACAGCTTATGCTTCAAAGCACTTGAAGGTTCATGAGAAGAACTACCCTATTCATGATTTAGAGTTGGCGGCTGTTGTGTTTGCATTGAGATTTAGAGGCATTATCTTTATGGTGTGCATTGTGAGGTGTTCACGGATCATTGTAGTCTCCAATATATATTAAATCAGAGGGATCTGAATTTGAGGCATCAGAGATGGTTGGAGTTGCTTAAGGATTACGACATGACTATTCTTTATCATCCAGGCAAGGCAAATGTTGTAGCAGATGCCTTGAGTCGAAAGGTAGTAAGTATGTATAGTCCAGCCATGTTACAGGTTGACGAGCGTCCTTTAGCTAGGGATGATTAATCCTTGGCCAGTAGCTTTGTGAGACTTGATATTTCAGAATCTGGTAAGGTGTTGGCTTATATGGAGGCTAGGTCATCCTTGTTGGAACAGATTCGGGCTTAACAGTTTGATGATGGTGATTTATGTAAGATTAGAGACAAAGTGTTAAAAGGATAACCCAAGGCTGCAATTCTTGATAGTGAGGGAGTTTTGAGGATTAAAAGTTGTATCTGTGTTCCTCGGGTAGGTGATTTGACTAGATTGATCATGGAGGAGGCCCATAGTTCGAGGTACTCTATTCATCAAGGGATACTAAGATTTATCGTGACTTGAAGCAATTTTATTGGTAGTGTCGTATGAAGAGGGACATAGTTGATTTTGTATCTCGGTGTTTGAATTGTCAGCAAGTGAAGTATGAACGCCAAAAGTTTTAAGGTATGACTCAGAGGATGCCTATACCTGAATGGAAGTGGGAGCGCATTGCTATGGACTTTATGGTAGGATTACCACGTACCTTGGGTAAGTTTGATGTTATATGGGTCATCGTGGATCGACTGACTATGTCTGCACACTTTGTACCAGTTCAGACTACCTATAACTCAGAGAAGTTAGTCAAGATCTATATTCGAGAGATAGTTCATTTGCATGGGTTTCCTATATCTATTATTTCAGATCATGGCACCCAATTTACATCGTATTTATGGCGGACTATGCATAAAGAGTTGGGCACTCGAGTGGATCTTAGTGCAGGCTTTCACCCTCAGTTTGATGGTTGGTCTGAGCAGACTATTCAGGTTATTGAGGACATGTTGCGAGCGTGTGTGATTGACTTGTGGTCACTGGGATCAGTTGTTGCCATTACCGAAGTTTGCTTACAATAATAGTTATCATTCGAGCATTGAGATAGCACCATTTGAGGCTTTGTATGGTAGGAGATGTCGATCTCCAATTGGTTGATTTGACGCATTTGAGGTTAGATCGTGGGGTACAGATTTATAGAGGGAGTCCTTGGACAAGATCAAGTTGATCCAAGATAGACTTCTCATGGCTCATAGTAGGCAAAAGAGTTATGTAGATAGGAATGTATTCATCCTGTATTTCATATTTTGATGCTAAAGAAGTATCATCAAGGTGGTGCTCATGTGATTCAATGGGATACAGTGTTACTTGATCAGAATTTGACTTTTGAGGAGTCGGTTATCATTTTGGATAGCCAAGTTTGAAAGTTGAGGTCGAAAGAGATTGCTTCAGTAAAGGTTCAATGGAAGCATCGTCCCGTGGAGGAAGTTACATGGGAGACAGAGTCAGACATGAGGGGAAAATATCCTCGGCTTTTTTAGCGTTCAGGTGTATTCTTTTCTTTATCCGTTAGAGGACGAACATTAGTTTAAGTGGTAGGTGATGTAACGACCCGCTAGCTCGTTTTGAGAACTAGGACTATTTTGACTCCTTTGGAAAATTTAAAGGGGTATTTTTAAACTATTCGACGACTAAGAGTATTTAGTTGATAAAAATTTTAGTGAAGAACTAATATAGTTAATAGTGAGTGGTTCATATCCATAATTCATTTAATACTTTTTTACTTGACTCATTAATTGATTTAAGTTAGTGGTATTAGTTTATTTGTTATGCTTAATTAACATTAGAAAGGCAGAAAATAAAATGGTTAGAAAACTACCTGGGCGGCGTGAATACAGAACGTAAGGGAACCAACAAAATCTTCGGCTAAGAAGCAATTTGGAAATTTTCTTGATTTGTATGTGGGTCATAGTGAATCTAAGGTAGATGGAAAGTTTATCCCGTGGCCACACCTCCCTCTATCTTTTACTTATTCTGTTATTCAGTATTCAGATATGATATTTTTTATGTTAGAATTGTCATTTTAGTTTCAGACTTGCTTCATATTTTAGAAGCTCTTGTACTTATGACACCAATTCTTGGGTAGCATATTTTTTTTAGTTTCCCGCATTCTTACTTATAAGGAACTCAATGTTGGAGATTTGCTAATTGTTTGTCTTTTTACTCATTAGTTAGTTAAGTTTGTTAAAATATGTTGGTTGGCTTACCTATTAGTTGGGAACATAGGTGTCATCACGACTTGTGAATTTGGATCGTGACAAAATAAAAAGCATGAAAATCATATTGAAAAGAACAAAAGGGGTGAACTTTAGGACATAATCGAGCAAATATATTGCCCCATAGATCAAAATAATAAAGAATATCAATAGATTAGTTAGATTTACCTATAGTCATGGGCAAAATGGAGCAGAGTCCAGGAAGGCAAGAAGAACGAATTGACACTATTAGGGTTTTTTATTGTACTAAATAAGAAACGTAGAATATGAATTTCGAGGAAGAAGGGAAATTTTTGTTCCTTTTTTTAAGACTACTATGTGTTGAGTTTCTAACTGCACACATAGTACTCTATCATTGCACATTCTATACTTATGTTTAAGACTGATATATAGAGTCAAATCTTGCGTATATTTTATGCTCCTATTTTTTATTAGATATATAGACATTTAATTCTTTTTTGACCTTTAAATAGATTTATTATTTTGGTTGTAATACAACTAATAATTTGGTACATTTTACACTTTTATCTTTGACTAAATGTGTACACATTCGATCTTTATTTGACCTTTGACTAGATATATTATTGATGTAATATAATTAGTGGTCATTTTCTATTTACCAAAAAACTCTTTTCATTTTATTAAGGGAAAAGGGTCTGATATACCCCTTAACTTTGTCATTTGGAGCTGATATACCCCTCGTTATAAAAGTGGCTCACATATGCCCTTACCGTTATACAAACGGCTCACATATACCCATGCCGTTACAAAATGGCTCACAAATACCCTTCATTTAACGGAAGTTAAAAAATTAGTTTTAAATTTATATTTATTACTTCTAATTTTTTTTTTAAATAATTATTTAGGGGTATATATGATTCTTCTATCAAAATTCAAGGTATATTTTAATTTTTTTCATAAATAAATTATTTTTTGACTTCTTTTATTATAATTATTTGAATTTCTTATTCTTATTTTATTTTTTTCTTTCATTGCTTAGTTTAAGGGAAGAAAATTAAACTATTTTTTGTGTGTATTGTAATTTAATTTTGTATTCGAAGAAAAAATTTGGTCATCTACAATAAGTTTTACAAGAATATTAGTGAAACATAAATAAATTTGATTATCAAAAATTATAATTATAAATTAGTCATTGAAACAAAAAAAAGTCAAAAAATATGTTTGATGAGGATTAAATTTACTCATAAGAGATTATACTTTTTAGAAAAAAAAATAAAAATTTAGATTAAAATCACATTTTTTTTCATTTCCGTTAAAGGAAAAGGGTATATGTGAGCCATTTATTTACATGTAGAGGTATATATGAGCCACTTTCATAACAAGGGTATATCAGCTCTAAATGACAAAGTTGAGGGGTATATCAGACCCTTTTCCCTTTTATTAATGGTCATTTTTCATTCGATAGCAAAAACCTCTTTTTATTTTATTTTATTTATTTTTGCCTCTAATGAATTAATATTTATATATTTTTCATTTAATATTTCTATATAGATAACACTTATTTTAAAATGGTCAGAATAATAATAATTTTTATTGAATTCATAAAATATAACAAAATAATTTTGTACTGTTATTTTTTTGATAGTATTACAAGTTTTATATCAATAATATTAACAAGTTTTATTCCTTTTCTCTTCTTATTTATTCATATAAAAATATATCTGAAATATTGTTGTTAAATAGAAAATTAAATGATCATATACTAAAAAAATAAATGAAAAGAAAAAGACAAGTGCCAAAAAACGAAAATATACTAGCAAATTTGATCTCATTAATAGTACATTTATTAGATTTTTTAAAAATTTCATACCTTGTTTTTCTTCTTATAAAAATAAAATTATAAGAAAAAATAGTAGTGTATTCACATGGAAATATTAAAAAGATTTTTAATATTTTAGCGAAAATTTGTTTTTTAACATGCATTTTTTACTTAGTTTGTTGGATTAAAAAAAAGAGGGAGAGAAATTGAAGAGGAAACTATATTATTCTACCTATTTTTATGACCCATTTTTTTTCTATTTGGTTGTTTTACCTTTTTGTTATAAGCATCATTAATTCTCTATGCATAATTTGGACTCTTAGCATTATAATAGAGTAATTATATAATTTGTAAGTACTATGTTTGAATGTTAACATGATTACCTACATTTTGATATTTTTTTAGTATATATAACCAAACTTTTAATTTTCCTCCTCACATGCATAGTTAAATATATGTGGAATATGTAGTGCTTACACCAATAGCTTGTGAAATAAAGGGACTTGTAATTTCTATATATTTTTACAGATCAAAAGTGGAGAAAAAAAGAGAAGAAAAGGGATCCAATAGAATCCCAAAATTGAAGCTAATTTGACTCGTGCATCCATTCCAATAGAGTTCTTCGAGCGAAGTCAGAATTTAAAGTTTATGAATTTGATATTATAATTTTTATAAATTATTAAATTTTAAATAAATAATTGCATGCATATTATATAAATTTCTTATTACAAATTCAAGGTTTCAAACTAAAGTTATTAAGTTCAATTAAATACGTAACAAACACATCGGCTCTAATTTAAGGACGACTTTTATTTAAGGTAATATTAGGCTTGCGTTCAATAATACTCTAATGGAAACACATTTATTAAGGACAATATTGAACTATCATCACATTTTGGAAGGTAAGATTATTATATTGATTTAATTTGCTTGTGGAATTTATGAAAAAATTATTATATAGTATTTGACTATAAACTCAAAATAAACATCAAAATTTTATCGGATTACGAATTTTACATATCTATAATTTTAGAAAAAAATCCTATCAATTAGTAATGAATTCCTGACTAAATAAATTTATATCAGTCTAAACTATCTTTTTTTTTTGCAAAATACATTTTTAAATTATTAAATGTCTTCATAACCCACACGTACCATATTAAAAATTAAATAATGATACGAGTTCATGCAAGATTTGTGCTTATTATAGTCTTGAAAATATTTTATTGATCACGTAAAAGAAATGTTGAACATTTGATTAAGTAATTAATTAAAGATTCAATAATTGCTATATTAAGATTTCATTTTGGTAAAAATAATAGTAATATTATTGGCTCTAATTTAAGGACGACTTTAGTTTATGGTAATATTAGGCTTGCGTTCAATAATATTCTAATGGAAACACAATTATTAAGGACAATAGTGAACTATCCTCACATTTGGAAGGCAAGATTATTATGTTTATTTGATTTGCCTGTGGAATTTATGAAAAAATTATTATATATAGTATTTGATTATAATCTCAATATAAACATCAAAATTTTATCGCTTCACGGATTTCACATATTTATATATATATATTTTTAAAAAATCCTATCAATTAGTAATGAATTCTTGACTAAATAGATTGATATCAGGCTAAACTATCATTATTTTTGCAAAATACATATTTAAATTAATTAAATGTTCCATAACCCACACGTACCACATTAAAAATTAAAGGCATAATACATAAAAATGCTCTTTAACTTGGCTTCGAATTACATTTATGTCCTTCAATTTTGGGTCTGCACAAGTAGACACTTAAACTTGTATAAAATTGAACAAATAGACAAACATGTCCTACATGTTATCCTACATGTCATTTTTTGTCCTACGTGGTGTTCTACGTGTATTTTGCCATGTAGAACTCATGTGTTTATTAATTTAAAAGTTGGATAGTCAAAGTGTCTGTTTGTGCATTATGAAAGTTGAAACTCAAAATTAAAATTTGAAATCAAGTATAGGGTTCAATATATATATTATGCCAAAATTAAATAATGATATGAGTTCATGCAAGATTTGTTGTTATAGTCTTGCAACATTTCGATAATTGCTATATTACGATTTCATTTTGGAAAAAACAATAGTAATATAATGGTGAAGAATCTTACACTTTGTTTAGATCATTGTTACCCATTGTTTCATAATGTATTGTATTGTATTGTAGTCTATTGTACTGTATTGTATGGTAGATACAATGTTTGGCTAGACTGTATTGTTTGTTGTTGTTTAATGTCACGACCCAAAACGAGCCGCGAGTGGCACCCACACTTATCATACTATGTGAGCGAACCAACCAATCTAAACCCCAACATTCCAACCATAATAAACAGAATATAATGCGGAAGACTTAAAACTCATTAATATAACCAATAAATAACTTCTAAAATTTAATACTTATTATTCCCAATATCTGGAAGTCATCACCACAAGAAAATTCTATCCTCAAATTACTAAATCTAAGAGTATCTAGGAAGCTAAAATAAGTAAACAGATGGTCCATGTCCGAACTTCAAGGACATCAAGACATGAATGAGAGAGAATCCAGTCCGAGCTAGGAACAATAGCTCACCCTGAAATCTGACGTGATGAAGACTGGCTATAGTTGAGGACGAGTTGAAGTCGATGGTACGTTTGCTGCACGCCACTAATAACAAAGAAGAAAATTACAAGTAGGGGTCAGTACAAGGCACAAGTACTGAGTAGGTATCATCGGCCAACTCAAAATAGAAAGCAATATATATCAGATAATAACATAAAATCGACTACCATACTCAACTAGTGACAACAACAAGTACCGTAACCATTGGCCACAACCCAAGCACATCTATGAGGACTCAAGCCTCCACACCATACCTATTTGGGGAAAAGGTTCTTTAAACTTGAGTATATTAACATAATTCAAGATTCATTCTCTCTATCATCCTGGTGTCGGAACGTGACACTCCGATCCCCTAAAGATTCATTCTCTTTATTATCCTGGTGTCGAAATGTGACACTCCGATCCCCTACTACTACGTGTCGGTTCGTGACACCCGATCCCTTAATTCCTGGTGTCGGTACGTGACACTCCAATCCCCTAATTCTACGTGTCGGTTCGTGACACCCAATCCCCTAATCTCATTCTTTTAGTTTATCAAGCCTTCTTTTATACCAAGGCATCATCATTAACAAAGTGGATTTAAGGTTTAAGATTCACAGCCTCATCTTTCCAATCCATTACAATTACATAATCACATCATGCAAGCACACAATTAAGCATATAGAAGACTTTACAATACTACCCAATACATATCATTCGCTATTAAGAGTTTACTATGAAATAGCATAAACCATAACCTACCTCCACCGAAGAATCGTGATCAAGCAATCTACTTCTCCAATGCTTTTTGCTTTCTCTTCGTTCTTCTTTCTCTCTCGCTCGTCCTTCTTTTCTTTTTATTTTTCTCCTCTTTCAAAATCCCCTTTGTTTTACCCTGATTACCATATAATTAAGTATAAAAGATGATAAAAGTAACCCACTATTTAATTCAAGGTTATCTCCTTTAACCCCCAAGTAAATAAGTTATTAAACTTATCCCTTAATTTCATACAGTTTGTCATAAATATTCCAAAACGCCCCTTAAAAACTTTAGCAGAAATCCGACCCAGGTGGAATTACGCCACTTGTGATGGCCCGTCGTGCCTGCGACGGTCCGTCCTGCAGAGTCGTCACAGAGTTCAGAGACTCAATTTCATTTAAGAGGTCTGTGACGGTCCGTCGTGCCTACGACGGTCCGTGCTACCATGTCATCGCGAAGTTCAGAGAGTGGATTCCCCGTACCCAAATTTCAGAGTTTAAGTGTTT
This sequence comes from Solanum lycopersicum, assembly GCF_036512215.1. Taxonomy (NCBI): domain Eukaryota; kingdom Viridiplantae; phylum Streptophyta; class Magnoliopsida; order Solanales; family Solanaceae; genus Solanum; species Solanum lycopersicum. The sequence goes on along the minus strand of NC_090801.1, from coordinate 50,896,685 downwards.
TGGCACGGAGACACTCGACGGTCCGTCGTGACCATGACGGTCCGTCGTGTGATCCGTCGACACAGACAATTATTAACAAGGAAATTCTACCTGCTCAAAACGACTAAACAGGTCGTTACAATAGATATCAATTTACCCATCGTTCGTCCTCGAACGATCACACAAAGAAAAACAAGGGCGAGAAAGATTACCTGAATCTGTGAAAAGGTGTGGATATCTTTCTTGCATATCAGCCTCCTTCTCCCAAGTGGACTCTTCAACTGGCCGATTCTTCCATTGAACCTTGATGGATGCAATCTCCCTTGATCTCAACTTGTGGACTTCTCTATCTAAAATGGCAACAGGCTCCTCCTCATAAGAAAAATCCTCATCAAGAAGAACTGAATCCCAACGAATGATGTAGTTTCCATCCCCATGGTATCTTTTCAGCATAGACACATGAAATACCGGGTGCACTCCTGAGAGTCTTGGGGGCAAGGCTAATTCATAAGCTACATCCCCCACGCGCTTCAGAACTTCAAATGGACAGTTGTACCTCGGACTAAGCTTACCTCGCTTACCGAACCGCATCACCCCTTTCATGGGTGAAACCTTCAGCAAGACTTGTTCACCCTCCATAAAATTCAAGTCTCTAACCTTTCGATCTGCATATTCCTTCTGTCTACTTTGAGCTGCTAAAATCTTTTCTTGAATGCATTTCACTTTATCTAACGATTCCCTCAGAAGGTCAGTACCCCAAGGTCTAACCTCAAATGCATCAAACCACCCAATGGAAGACCTACACCTTCTCCCATACAGTGCCTCAAATGGGGCCATATCAATACTTGAGTGATAACTATTGTTGTATGAGAACTCTGCTAAGGGTAATAAGTTATCCCAATGACCACCAAACTCTATCACACATGCACGAAGCATATCCTCCAAAACCTGAATCGTACGCTCAGACTGACCATCGGTCTGAGGGTGAAATGCAGTACTAAGATCCAACCTAGTACCTAATTCAGCATGCAATGTTTTCCAAAACTTAGAAGTAAACTGCGTACCTCTATCTGATATGATGGAAAGTGGAACTCCGTGCAATCGAACAATTTATGAGATATAAAGTTTGGCTAACTTCTCTGCATTGTAAGTCACCTTAAACGGAATGAAGTGAGCAGACTTAGTTAATCTGTCAACAATCACCCAAATAGAGTCATACTTACCCATTGTCTTCGGAAGACCAACCACGAAGTCCATTGCAATTCTCTCCCACTTCCATTCAGGAATGGGCATTCTCTGAAGTGTCCCTCCAGGCCTCTGGTGTTCATACTTTACCTGCTGACAATTCGGGCATTGAGCAACAAAATCAACAATGTCGCGCTTCATCCTACTCCACCAGAAATGTTGCTTTAGGTCGCGATACATCTTGGTTGCACCCAGATGTATAGAATACCTTGAACTATGAGCCTCTGTAAGAATAGTGTGAATCAAATCATCTACGCGGGGCACACATACCCTTCCCTTAATTCTCAAAATGCCTTCCTCATCGATTTTTGCTTGTTTAGCCTCTCCTCGCAATACTTTATCTCGAATCCGAACCAGTTTCTCATCAGTATACTGCTTTCCATTAATCTTGTCAAGAAAGGAAGATAATGCCTCCACACAGGCCAAAAATCCTCCCTTCTCTAGTACTTCCAGCCTCATAAAGTCATTAGCCAGAGTCTGAACCTCTCTAGCCAATGGGCGTCTAGAAACCTGCAATCTTTCTACTTAAAGCATCTGCCACAACATTAGTTTTTCCCGGATGATACAAGATAGTGATATCATAGTCCTTTAGTAGTTCCATCCACCTCCTCTGTCTCAAATTCAAATCTTTCTGAGTAAAGACATATTGTAAACTACGATGATTCGTATAGACTTCACACTTAACCCCATATAGATAATGTCTCCATTGATTTAATGCAAACACTACTGCAGCCAACTCCAAATCATGGGTCGGATAATTATGTTCATGCACCTTTAATTGCCTCGAAGCATAAGCAATTACATTCTTCTCTTGCATTAGCACTGCAGCCAGACCAGAATAGGATGCATCACAATACACAATGAAATTCTTACCTTCTACTGGTAGGGTAAGAATTGGTGCAGTAGTCAACAAAGTCTTGAGCTTCTGAAAGATTTCCTCACACTCGTCCGACCATACAAATGGAACACTCTGCTTAGTCAAATTTGTCAATAGGGAAGCAACGGAGGAAAATCCCTTGACAAATCGACAGTAGTAGCTAGCTAAACCAACAAAGCTCCTTACCTCTGTAACATTAGTAGGTCTTACCCAACTCTTCACTGCTTCGATCTTAGAAGGATCCACTATCACTCCATCCTTAGAAACCACATGCCCCAAGAAGGACACTGAATCTAGCCAAAACTCACACTTGGAGAATTTGGCATAAAGCTTTTTCTCCCTCAACATTTCTAATACAATTCTCAAGTGCTCCTCATGTTCTTTCGTGCTCTTTGAGTAACCAGTATATCATCAATGAATACAATGACAGAGAGATCCAAATATGGCTTAAAAATCCCGTTCATCAAGATCATGAAAGTAGCAGGGGCATTCGTAATCCCAAAAGACATTACTAAGAACTCATAATGTCCATACCTGGTCCGAAAAGCAGTCTTTGGCACATCCGTTGCCCGTATTTTCAATTGATGATAACCAGATCTCAAATCTATTTTTGAGAAGGTACAAGCACCTTGTAACTGATCGAACAAATCATCGATGCGAGGAAGAGGATACTTGTTCTTAATAGTTACCTTATTCAGTTGCCTGTAGTCTATGCACATCCTAAAACTTCAATCCTTCTTCTTCACAAACAAAACAGGAGCACCCCAAGGGGATGCACTTGGTCTAATGAAGCCTTTGCCTAACAACTCTTGAAGTTGGGCCTTTAACTCTCTTAACTTCGCGGGAGCCATTCTATAAGGGGGTATGGAAATGGGGCGAGTACCCGGCTCCAGATCAATGCAAAAGTCAATATCCCTATCCGGTGGCATACCAGGAAGGTCTGCAGGAAACACATCCAGAAACTCACGGACTATCGAAACCGACTCAATTGAAGGTACTTGGGTAGTATCATCGCTGAGGTGTGCCAAGAAAGCTAAACACCCTTTACTAACCATTCTCTTAGTACGAAGAAAGGAGATGATACGAACTGGAGTGGAAGTGTAGTTGCCCTCCCACACTAATGGATCTGTCCCAGGCTTGGCCAACGTTACAGTTTTAGCATTACAATCTAAGATTGCAAAATTTGGAGAAAGACAAGTCATACCCAGAATTACATCGAAATCAACCATTTCTAAGATAACCAAGTCTACATGAGTATTGCTCCCCACAAAAGTTACAAGACAAGACCTATACACCTTTTCAACTATTACAGACTCACCCACCGGAGTAGAAACACGAATAGGCATGTCAAGCAATTCACAATGTAAATTAAGACCAATAGCAAATGAGGAAGATACATATGAAAATGTGGAGCCAGGATCAAATAATACAGAAGCCATGCAATCACAAACCAAAAGATTACATGTGATAACAGCATTAGATGTCTCCGCTTCAAACCTCCCAGGGAAAGCATAACAATGGGCCCTATCACCTGTCTGCCCGTTGCCCCTACCATGTTGCGCTGCAGTAGTTCCAGTTTGCCCGCCACCCCGGTTGATTTGGTGACCTCCATTTCCTTGACCACCCCGTCCTCCAGAATAGCGGCCTCTTCCATGACCACCTCTACCTCTGACTATTGGGGATCTGTAACTCTGTTTTGGACAATACCTCCTAATATGTCCAGTCTCCCCACATCCATAACACTCTCTGGGTTCAAGCATAGGTCTCTGTGAGAACGACGGATTCTGGGGATAACCCCCAAACTCAGAGAAGTGTTGACCGGTCTGCGGTGGACCACCAGATACAGCCTGCAGTGAAGACTGAATAGGTCGGGCTGGGTAACCTCCTGAACTCTGCCCTCTGGAGTAAGACCCACCAAACTCACCTCCCTTACGAAACTTCTTAGGTGTCGATGCCATGTTGAAGTCGTCTGGCTTCACTCCCTCCATTTCTACCACAAAATCTACCACCTCCTGAAAGGATTTTGCTGCAGTAGCTACCTGTAAAGCTGGAATCTGCAAATCTGACCTCAATCCCTTCACAAAATGGCGAATCCTCTCTTGTGGACTAAAGCAAAGTTGGGTGGCATACCTGGATAATGCACGAAACTTAGCCTCATATGCAGTAACCGACATCCTGCCTTGCTCTAGGCTCAGGAAATCATCCCTCCTCCTATCCCTCAAAGTCCGGGGTATATACTTCTCCATAAACAAGCTAGAGAATGATGCCCAAGTCATAGGTGGTGCCTGTGCTGGTTGACACTCAACATACGATCGCCACCAGATTTTGGCATTTCCCTGAAACTGATAGGTTACAAACTCAACACCGAATCGTTCTACTATGCCAATCTTATGTAGCAGCTCATGAAAATCAACCAGAAAATCATAGGCATCCTCAGATTCAGCACCCTTGAAGACTGGAGGTTTCAATTTCAAGAACTAAGTGAAAAGTTCGTGCTGATCACTCGTCATTATAGGCCCTGTAGTCAATCGAGAAAACGTGCCTATTTCCAATGAGGCATCCATGCGGGGAGCCACAACAGCTGCATGTTGTACTCCCGGAACCTGAGGTGCTGGCGCAGAAAACACTGGAGGCGTTTGGCCTTGATCGGATAACCCGCTAAGATAAGCAAGAACCTAGTTAATCATCTCTGGGGTAGGTTGGGGTGGTAATTCCTCATTCTGCACTTTCTCATTCTCCCTTTCCTCACCCTCTCTTACTACTTCCTCAGTCGTGGGAGGAGTCACCGCCCTAGTACTAGATGGGCCAGGTGCTTGTCCTCTTCCTCTAGAGGACGTCCTCCCGCGACCTCTACCACGACCTCTTACCACTGCTCCTCTTCGAGCTACAGCCCCAGTGGCTGGCTCAGAAGCATCCTGTCTTGCCGGTGTTGGCGCAGTTGTTGCTCTAGTTCTAACCATCTGCGAAATAGAGTGAAGATGGTCAGATACCAATTTGTATCACCTAGATACCAATTGGATCCAAGTAATAGCACGAAAGAAAGAAAGAATGGAATTTTCCTAAAGTCCTATAGCCTCTCAAAGAAAAGTAAAGGCGTCCCCCTACCGTTCCACAAGACTCTACTAGACTCGTTCTTGTGTGATGAGACCAACGAACCTAATGCTCTGATACCAAGTTTGTCACGACCCAAAACGAGCCGCGAGTGGCACCCACACTTATCCTACTATGTGAGCGAACCAACCAATCTAAACCCCAACATTCCAACCATAATAAATAGAATATAATGCGGAAGACTTAATACTCATTAATATAACCAATAAATAACTTCTAAAATTTAATACTTATTATTCCCAAAATCTGGAAGTCATCACCACAAGAACATTCTATCCTCAAATTACTAAATCTAAGAGTATCTAGGAAGCTAAAATAAGTAAACAGATGGTCCATGTCCGAACTTCAAGGACATCAAGACATGAATGAGAGAGAATCCAGTCTGAGCTAGGAACAATAGCTCACCCTGAAATCTGACGTGATAAAGACTGGCTAGAGTTGAGGACGAGTTGAAGTCGATGGCACGTTTGTTGCACTCCACAAATAACAAAGAAGAAAATTACAAGTAGGGGTCAGTACAAGGCACAAGTACTGAGTAGGTATCATCGGCCAACTCAAAATAGAAAGCAATATATATCAGATAATAACATAAAATCGACTACCATACTAAACTAGTGACAACAACAAGTACCGTAACCATTGGCCACAACCCAAGCATATCTATGAGGACTCAAGCCTCCACACCATACCCATTTGGGGAAAAGGTTCTTTAAACTTCAGTATATTAACATAATTCAAGATTCATTCTCTCTATCATCCTGGTGTTGGAACGTGACACTCCGATCCCCTAAAGATTCATTCTCTTTATTATCCTGGTGTCGGAACGTGACACTCCGATCCCTACTACTACGTGTCGGTTCGTGACACCCGATCCCTTAATTCCTGGTGTCAGTACGTGACACTCCGATCCCCTAATTCTATGTGTCAGTTCGTGACACCCAATCCCCTAATCTCATTCTTTTAGTTTATCAAGCCTTCTTTTATACCAAGGCATCATCATTAACAAAGTGGATTTAAGGTTTAAGATTCACAGCCTCATCTTTCCAATCCATTACATTACATAATCACATCATGCAAGCACACAATTAAGCATATAGAAGACTTTACAATACTACCCAATACATATCATTCGCTATTAAGAGTTTACTATGAAATAGCATAAACCATAACCTACCTCCACCGAAGAATCGTGATCAAGCAATCTACTTCTCCAATGCTTTTTGCTTTCTCTTCGTTCTTCTTTCTCTCTCGCTCATCCTCTCTTCTTTTCTTTTTAATTTTCTCCTCTTTCAAAGTCCCCCTTGTTTTACCCTAGTTACCATATAATTAAGTATAAAAGATGATAAAAGTAACCCATTATTTAATTCAAGGTTATCTCCTTTAACCCCCAAGTAAATAAGTTATTAAACTTATCCCCTACAGTTTGTCATAAATAGTCCAAAACGCCCCTTAAAAACTTTAGCAGAAATCCGACCCAGGTGGAATTACGCCACTCGTGACGGCCCGTCGTGCCTGCGACGGTCCGTCCTGCAGAGTCGTCACAGAGTTCAGAGACTCAATTTCATTTAAGAGGTCTGTGACGGTCCGTCGTGCCTACGACGGTCCGTGCTGCCATGTCGTCGCGAAGTTCAGAGAGTTGATTCCCCGTACCCAAATTTCAGAGTTTAAGTGTTTTGGCACGGAGACACTCGACGGTCCGTCGTGACCATGACGGTCCGTCGTGTGATCCGTCGACACAGTCAATTATTAACAAGGAAATTCTACCTGCTCAAAACGACTAAACAGGTCGTTACATTTAATAACATTTTAATTGTTTGGTTTGATCGTATCGTACTATATTGTAATTTATAAATTTTCTAAAATATCCTAATTATTCTAAGGTAGGAGGGTTGACTAGATTTAAATAATTAAGATAAAGGGTAAAATAATATTTTAAAATATTTTGTAAATATATAATTAGAAAAAGAAATTAAGTAACAATGGGGATACACCAAATTGGTTGTTCCCTAAAATAAGGTTTTGATTGTTACATAACAACTAAATTTAACAATACAATACAATACATTTTAAGTAACAATCAAAACAAATATCGTAGGTATAGTAACAATACAATACAATACTATGGATAACAATGATTTGAACATAGTGTTAGTGGGTAAGAAAGAAACATCGAGGATTAAGGAAAAGATCTTAGGCGGATATTTTTAAGATAAAGAGTACACAAGTTTTTTTAAAAAAATTATTTAATCAAAATTTTATATTTTTAAGAAAAATATTTTTTATGAAGTTCACTATTGTTGGGTCTCGAATTTTTGGAAGCCCGAAACAAAAGCTTTTTTTTTATTTCTTTTTCTTAAGTCAATTATGTCCTTTAAATTATGACATCGTTTAGAAAAAATCATGCTTACGACATATTTGAAATAGCTACTAAAATTTTTTGATCATGATACCCTAAAACGTTGACATTCCTTAAAATGTTGTTGTTTCATAAGCTATTTTAGTAATTCTAATAATTATTTTGAGATTAATACTCCAGAAATTTGTAGGAGAAATAAATGTATTCTTGAAAAGGTAATGGAAACAGAACAACTATTTAAAAAAAAAAATACAAACTAAACGACAAGATACAAAATTATAATTATATGTTTAGTATTTGAAAAAAAAAAGAAGAAGAATCACATTTGAACATTGGACTGCTTCAGAATCTCTACGTGATTTTCTCTGCATATAGAATAATGTTAAATTCTACTCTCAAAAATTGCATTAACACAATAAAATTATAAAAGTAAGAGTACACAATTATTTTGTTATATTTCATAAATTCAAACAATGATAGTTATTATTTTTGACTATCCTAAAATAAATATTATCTAGGTAGGAATATTAAATAAAAATAAATAAATATTAAAATATTAGAGGTAAAAATAAAATAATAAAAATTGATCTATTTTAAAATATTATAATATTTAATTTTTATTGTCATTATTCTTTTCATTTATTGGCGTTAAGAAATGATTTGTATGTTGAGCATTCTTTTCATTTTAAATTAATAATAGTCAAAAATGCATTTAAAATATTATGTTTTATAGAGTTTCTTTTCAAAATTATAGGTGTATACTTTTTTATTTAAACTGCCACCAACTATTTATTAAAGGGAATATTGTATATATATAATATCAAACTATTAATTCAAATTAAATGTTATTAATATAGTTTGATTTAATTGTACCCCATAGCAAATTATTGTCATTTTCGCCTCTCCCCCTGGTGGAATCTCAGCAGTCTCGCTTGCCTCTCTTGATTTTATACAAAAACAATTGTATAAAATGTGTTTGTGTTTGTATAAACTAGAGAAAATTGTATATATACATATATTTTCATTCCCCTCTCCTTGATCTGGCTCGCCTCTCTCACTTTATACAAACATAAATGTATATATTGCGCTTGTCTTTGTATAAAATGAGAGAAAATTGTATATACAAATACAAATTCATATATTTTCGTCTTATACACTTATGATTATACAAATATAATCTTTTTTTGCCCAAATTTCTTTTGTCTTTCTCTATTTCTCGCTTTATACAAACACAAATTATACAATTGATCTTTGTATATGTATAGTGAAACAAATTATACAACTGCTTTCTTTTGTACATGTATAACAAATACGACTGCTTTCTTGTATATGTATAGTGAGTTATACGACTGTCTTCTTTGTATATGTATAACAAAATATGCATATTTATATTTGTTATGGAGTATAACTATGCAAACTATAGCTATAGCATACAAATATGATTTTTTTGTTTGCTATATGTGAAGTTACTCATTATTAAAACAAAACTAAATTATCAGTTATTTCTGATTCTTGTCGGAAATATTACAGAATTGACCCAAATGTAAAAAGACTTCACTTTTTAGTTGAGTGGGGTCGGTAAGGTTAAGAAATGAGTAAGATTTTCTTTTAGGGTTATGTGGTATTTTTAGAAATTAAATAAGGAATGACCATGTTATGAATTAGTTGTTACAAAATAGAGAGTTATAATACTATGTCAACATGTCTTTCTCCTTTTTGAGTTTAAACTTCTAAGCAAAAGATTGAGATCAGCTTAAATCTATGTAGATAATTTTATATTTAGGTGATACACACGAAAAAATTAATATCTCGGAGAAAAATTCTAAGCTTATGTCAAAAAGTTTCCGATCAAGAAATTTTTGATATATTAGCATTCTCTCCAACCCTTTAGAGTTCACTAAGAAAATCTTGATAAAATGCATATCATACATTCTTCCTATAAAATTGGCTAGCTTAACTTTTCGAGGTGATCAATGACATGTCCGATAAACTTTCCAGTTAAATTGATTCTTTAGCATCACTATATATCATCTTTATTAAAAAACCTGATAAAGATAACACCAAGTCAAATCTCAGATTATTGAAGAACCAAAAAAATACGACAAATGATCCCTATAAGAAGGAAAAGAGTTAAAGTTCTAAAATCTGCATATCGAAATATTTTAAATATAGGAAGCCTCTCATCAAAACAAAAAATATATCTTTGATATTTTGTTGGTGGAACCATATAAGTTCTCATATGTTCTTTGCTTGATACGGAGCTTCCTATATTTCGAAATATAGATTTGTAGTGTTTTAACTCTTTTTTTTTCTAAATTACTGGTTATCGTATTTTTTTTATACTCAAAATTTGAGAATTGCCTTTTTGTTATATTTATTAGAGATTTTATGAAGATGAAACTGATATGATACAGAAGAATCACTTGAACTTGAAAGTTTGGTGGACATGACATTATATGTCTGCCATTTGTTTTAGATTTCTTTTTGTTTCATAAACCTCAACATACAAAGAAAATTAATAGATATTTTTATGTCATTTCAATTTGCTTCTACTAAAATATGTTCATTTTAAGTAATAAAAAAATAAACTTAAGAAATTATTTCATTTTCTAGATTTAGAATATCAAATCAACAATTTTACAAGTATTAATATTTGAAAATTTTAAGAAAACTATGTAACTATAGCATAACGTTTACCGGAAAGAAAAACTAATGATTTAAAAAAAATAATAATATAAATTTGGAATACCTTTTATAAGTGATTTTATTATATCGCACATTTTGGACTCGTCAAATCTTCAACCTTAATCTGGAATAAGCAACTTAGCCTTTAACTATTTAGATAAATTGAGAAAATAATTTTGTAAAAAAAAAAAAAGGTTCTATACGAGTATATCATCAAGAATTTCCAGAACATTCTCCAAAAATGGCAAACTAGTACGATCATTGCTCTTAGAGTATTCTTGAATAGACCAGAAGAGGAATTAAAATTGATGTTAGAATTCATAAAAACACTTCATAGAAAAGCAAAAGCATGAAAATCATATTGAAAAGAACCAAGAGGGCGAACTTTAGGACAAAATTGAGCAAATTATATGTGTATGTGTATATAACACACACACACACGTATGCACGCACACACGCACGCACGCGCACATATATTACACCATACATCAAAATAATAAAGAATATCATAGATTAGTCAGATTTACCTATAATTATGGGAAAAATGGAGTGGAGTCCAAGAAGGCAAGAAGAACGAATTAACACTATTAGGGATTTTTGTTGTACTAACAATGAAACCTAGAAAATGAATTTCGAGAAAGAGTGGGGAAAGTTTTATTCCTTTTTTAGACTACTATGTGTTGAGTTTCTATGAAGGGATATATATAGTCAAATCTTGCGTATATTTTACGCTCCTATTTTTTGTTTAGATATATAGACATTTATTCTTTCTTGAACTTTGACTAGATTTATTATTACTGTTGTAATATGACTAATGATTTGATGCATTTTACACTTTTATCTTTGACTAAATGTATACACATTCAATCTTTATTTTGACCTTTCACTAGATATATTGTTGATGTAATATAAATTAATGGTCATTTTCCATTTGTCAAAAACTCTTTTCATTTTATTAATGGTCATTTTTCATTCAACAGCAAAAACCTCTTTTCATCCTAATTATTTTTGCCTATAATTAATTAATATTTATATATTTTTCATTTCATATTACTATATAGATAGTATTTATTTTGAAAGGTCAGAGTAATAATAATTTGTATTGAATTCATGGAATATTATAAAATAATTTTGTATTGTTATTTTTATTAAGTCAAAAAGTTTCCGATCAAGAAATTTTTGATATATTAGAATTCTCTCCAAACCCCTTAGAGTTCACTAACAAAATCTTGATAAAATGAATCTCATACATTCTTCCTTTAAAATTTGCTAGCTTAACTTCCTCGAGGTGATCAATGACATGTCCTATAAACTTTCTAGTTAAATTGATTCTTTAGTATCACTATATGTCATCTTTATTGAAAAACCTCATAAATATAACACCATGTCAAATCTCAGATTATTGAAGAACCAAAAAAATACGATAAATGACCCCTAAAAGAAAGAAAAGAGTTAAAATTCTAAAATCTGCATATCGAAATTTTTTAAATATAGGAAGCCTCTCATCAAACAAAAAACATATGTATGATATTTTGTTGGTGGAACCATATAAGTTCTCATATGTTCTTTGCTTAATACGAAGCTTCCTATATTTGAAATATTTCGAAATACAAATTTGTAGTGTTTTAACTCTTTTTTTTCTTCTAAATTACTGGCTATTTATCGTACTTTTTTTATACTCAAAATCTGAGAGTTGCCTTTTTGTTATATTTATTAGAGATTTTTATGAAGATGAAACTGATATGATACCAAAGAATTACTTGAACTTGAAAGTTTGCTGGACATGACATTATATGTATGCCAATTGTTTTAGATTTCTTTTTGTTTCACAAACCTCAACCTACAAAGAAAATTAATAGATATTTTTATGTCGTTTCAATTTGCTTCTACTAAAATATGTTCATTTTAAGTAATAAAATAAATAAACTTAAGAAATTATTTCATTTTCTAGATTTAGAATATCAAATCAACAATTTTACTAGTATTAATATTCGAAAAATTCTAAGAAAACTATGTAACTATAGCATAACGTTTACCGGAAAGAAAAACTAATGATTTTTAAAAAATATAATAATGTAAATTTTGAATACCTTTTATAAGTGATTTTGTTATAGGCCACATTTTGGACTCTTCAAATCTTCAACCTTAATTTGGAATAAGCAACTTAGCCTTTAACTATTTAGATAAATTTAGGACAAAATTATATTTGTATGTGTATATAACACAATCACACGCATGCACGCACGCACACACGCACGCACGCACGCACGCACACATATATTGGACCATACATCAAAATAATAAAGAATATCATAGATTAGTCAGATTTACCTATAATTATGGGGAAAATGGAGTGGAGTCCAAGAAGGCAAGAAGAACGAATTAACACTATTAGGGATTTTTGTTGTACTAACAATGAAACCTAGAAAATGAATTTCGAGAAAGAGTGGGGAAAGTTTTATTCCTTTTTTAAGACTACTATGTGTTGAGTTTCTATGAAGGGATATATATAGTCAAATCTTGCGTATATTTTACGCTCCTATTTTTTGTTTAGATATATAGACATTTATTCTTTCTTGAACTTTGACTGGATTTATTATTATTGTTGTAATATGACTGATGATTTGATGCATTTTACACTTTTATCTTTGACTAAATGTATACACATTCAATCTTTATTTTGACCTTTCACTAGATATATTGTTGATGTAATATAATTAATGGTCATTTTCCATTTGTCAAAAACTCTTTTCATTTTATTAATGGTCATTTTTCATTCAACAGCAAAAACCTCTTTTCATCCTAATTATTTTTGCCTATAATTAATTAATATTTATATATTTTTCATTTCATATTCCTATATAGATAGTATTTATTTTGAAACGGTCAGAGTAATAATAATTTGTATTGAATTCATGGAATATTATAAAATAATTTTGTACTGTTATTTTTATTAAGTCAAAAAGTTTCCGATCAAGAAATTTTTGAAATATTAGAATTCTCTCCAACCCCTTAGAGTTCACTAACAAAATCTTGGAAAAATGAATCTCATACATTCTTCCTATAAAATTTGCTAGCTTAACTTCCTCGAGGTGATCAATGACAAGTCCGATAAACTTTCAAGTTAGATTGATTCTTTAGTATCACTATATATCATCTTTATTGAAAAACCTCATAAAGATAACACCAAGTCAAATCTCAGATTATTGAAGAACCCAAAAAATACGATAAATGACCCCTATAAGAAAGAAAAGAGTTAAAATTCTAAAATCTGCATATCGAAATTTTTTAAATATAGGAAGCCTCTCATCAAACAAAAAACATATGTCTGATATTTTGTTGGTGGAACCATATAAGTTCTCATATGTTCTTTGCTTAATACGAAGCTTCCTATATTTGAAATATTTCGAAATACAAATTTGTAGTGTTTTAACTCTTTTTTTTCTTCTAAATTACTGGCTATTTATCATACTTTTTTGATACTCAAAATCTGAGAGTTGCCTTTTTCTTATATTTATTAGAGATTTTTATGAAGATGAAACTGATATGATACCAAAGAATTACTTGAACTTGAAAGTTTGCTGGACATGACATTATATGTATGCCAATTGTTTTAGATTTCTTTTTGTTTCACAAACCTCAACCTACAAAGAAAATTAATAGATATTTTTATGTCGTTTCAATTTGCTTCTACTAAAATATGTTCATTTTAAGTAATAAAATAAATAAACTTAAGAAATTATTTCATTTTCTAGATTTAGAATATCAAATCAACAATTTTACTAGTATTAATATTCGAAAAATTCTAAGAAAACTATGTAACTATAGCATAACGTTTACCGGAAAGAAAAACTAATGATTTTTAAAAAATATAATAATGTAAATTTTGAATACCTTTTATAAGTGATTTTGTTATAGGCCACATTTTGGACTCTTCAAATCTTCAACCTTAATTTGGAATAAGCAACTTAGCCTTTAACTATTTAGATAAATTTAGGACAAAATTATATTTGTATGTGTATATAACACAATCACACGCATGCACGCACGCACACACGCACGCACGCACGCACGCACGCACACATATATTGGACCATACATCAAAATAATAAAGAATATCATAGATTAGTCAGATTTACCTATAATTATGGGGAAAATGGAGCGGAGTCCAAGAAGGCAAGAAGAACGAATTAACACTATTAGGGATTTTTGTTGTACTAACAATGAAACCTAGAAAATGAATTTCGAGAAAGAGTGGGGAAAGTTTTATTCCTTTTTTAAGACTACTATGTGTTGAGTTTCTATGAAGGGATATATATAGTCAAATCTTGCGTATATTTTACGCTCCTATTTTTTGTTTAGATATATAGACATTTATTCTTTCTTGAACTTTGACTGGATTTATTATTATTGTTGTAATATGACTGATGATTTGATGCATTTTACACTTTTATCTTTGACTAAATGTATACACAGTCAATCTTTATTTTGACCTTTCACTAGATATATTGTTGATGTAATATAATTAATGGTCATTTTTCATTTGTCAAAAACTCTTTTCATTTTATTAATGGTCATTTTTCATTCAACAGCAAAAACCTCTTTTCATCCTAATTATTTTTGCCTATAATTAATTAATATTTATATATTTTTCATTTCATATTCCTATATAGATAGTATTTATTTTGAAACGGTCAGAGTAATAATAATTTGTATTGAATTCATGGAATATTATAAAATAATTTTGTACTGTTATTTTTATTAAGTCAAAAAGTTTCCGATCAAGAAATTTTTGAAATATTAGAATTCTCTCAAACCCCTTAGAGTTCACTAACAAAATCTTGGAAAAATGAATCTCATACATTCTTCCTATAAAATTTGCTAGCTTAACTTCCTCGAGGTGATCAATGACAAGTCCGATAAACTTTCAAGTTAGATTGATTCTTTAGTATCACTATATATCATCTTTATTGAAAAACCTCATAAAGATAACACCAAGTCAAATCTCAGATTATTGAAGAACCCAAAAAATACGATAAATGACCCCTATAAGAAAGAAAAGAGTTAAAATTCTAAAATCTGCATATCGAAATTTTTTAAATATAGGAAGCCTCTCATCAAACAAAAAACATATGTCTGATATTTTGTTGGTGGAACCATATAAGTTCTCATATGTTCTTTGCTTAATACGAAGCTTCCTATATTTGAAATATTTCGAAATACAAATTTGTAGTGTTTTAACTCTTTTTTTTCTTCTAAATTACTGGCTATTTATCGTACTTTTTTTATACTCAAAATCTGAGAGTTGCCTTTTTGTTATATTTATTAGAGATTTTTATGAAGATGAAACTGATATGATACCAAAGAATTACTTGAACTTGAAAGTTTGCTGGACATGACATTATATGTATGCCAATTGTTTTAGATTTCTTTTTGTTTCACAAACCTCAACCTACAAAGAAAATTAATAGATATTTTTATGTCGTTTCAATTTGCTTCTACTAAAATATGTTCATTTTAAGTAATAAAATAAATAAACTTAAGAAATTATTTCATTTTCTAGATTTAGAATATCAAATCAACAATTTTGTATTAATATTCGAAAATTCTAAGAAAACTATGTAACTATAGCATAACGTTTACTGGAAAGAAAAACTAATGATTTTTAAAAAATATAATAATGTAAATTTTGAATACCTTTTATAAGTGATTTTATTATAGGGCACATTTTGGACTCGTCAAATCTTCAACCTTAATCTGGAATAAGCAACTTAGCCTTTAACTATTTCGATAAATTGAGAAAATAATTTTATACTTTTATAAAAAAAAAAAATAAAAGGTTCTATACGAGTATATCATCAAGAATTTGCTGAATATTCTCCAATAATGGCAAACTAGTACGATCATTGCTCTTAGAGTATTCTTGAATAGACTTGAAGAGGAATTAAAATTGATGTTAGAATTCATAAAAACACTTCGTAGAAAAGCAAAAGTATAAAAATCATATTGAAAAGAACCAAAAGGGCGAACTTTAGGACAAAATTGAGTAAATTATATGTGTATGTATATATAACACACACACACGCACGCACGCACACACGTACGCACGCATGGACGCACACATATATTGCCCCATACATCAAAATAATAAAGAATATCATAGATTAGTCAGATTTACCTATAATTATGGGGAAAATGGAGCGGAGTCCAAGAATGCTAGAAGAACGAATTAACACTATTAGGGATTTTTGTTGTACTAACAATGAAACATAGAAAATGAATTTCGAGAAAGAGTGGGGAAAATTTTATTCCTTTTTTTAAGAGTAGTATGTGTTGAGTTTCTATGAAGGGATATATATAGTCAAATCTTGCGTATATTTTACGCTCCTATTTTTTATTAGATATATAGACATTTATTCTTTCTTGACCTTTGACTAGATTTATTATTATTGTTGTAATATGACTAATGATCTGATGCATTTTACACTTTTATCTTTGACTAAATGTATACACATTCAATCTTTATTTTGACCTTTGACTAGATATATTGTTGATGTAATATAATTAATGGTCATTTTTCATTTGTCAAAAAAACTCTTTTCATTTTATTAATGGCCATTTTTCATTCAATTGCAAAAACCTCTTTTCGTCCTAATTATTTTTGCCTATAATTAATTAATATTTATATTTTTTTCATTTCATATTCCTATATCGATAACATTTATTTTGAAAAGTTCAGAATAATAATAATTTGTATTAAATTCATGGAATATTACAAAATAATTTTGTATTGTTATTATTATTAAGTCAAAAAGTTTCCGATCAAGAAATTTTTGATATATTAGCATTCTTTCTAACCCCTTAGAGTTCACTAAGAAAATCTTGATAAAATGAATCTCATACATTCTTCCTATAAAATTGGCTAGCTTAACTTCCTCGAGGCGATCAATGACATGTCCGATAAACTTTCTAGTTAAATTGAATCTTTTGTATCACTATATATCATCTTCATTGAAAAACCTGATAAAGATAACACCAAGTTAAATCTCAGATTATTGAAGAACCAAAAAAATACGACAAATGACCCCTATAAGAAGGGAAAGAGTTAAAGTTCTATAATTTGCATATCGATATATTTTATATATAGGAAGCCTCTCATCACACAAAAAATATATGTCTGATATTTTGTTGGTGGAACCATATAAGTTCTCATATGTTCTTTGCTTGATACGGAGCTTCCTATATTTGAAATATCTCGAAATACAGATTTTTAGTGTTTTAACTCCTTTTTTCTAAATTACTGGTTATTTATCGTACTTTTTTTATACTCAAAATCTGAGAGTTGCCTTTTTGTTATATTTATTAGAGATTTTTATGAAGATGAAACTGATATGATATCGAAGACCATCTTATCTTTTTGCCGACACTTCACGACAAACTACTTTAATAAAGACATAAAGATAAAATTACAAAAATATTTTTTTTACTCTAACTGTACGTCTGGAACGTAATTATCTTATCCTTCACATTTTGAGCATAGATGATCAGGATATTTCTGTCCTATTAGCTTGCAATATCTTGTCATTAAATTAGAAGAAATGAAATTCTTCCGTATTGCTCTTGTCGAAGGTGTTTGTTCTTGTCTTAACTGACTTAATATCCACTGTCTTAAATCTTCCATATCTACTGCTCGGATATCTCTACAGATTGAGTAGATGATTGTCTGATTTCTATTATAGTAGCTCCATATTGAATTTTCATTTAAATAATTGTTTGTTATCTCATTTAATATGGTAGCTATTTCAATAGTTCTCTTATTTGCGTAGAACTCTGGAATATCTACTTTCTGTATTTCCTTTTGAGTATCTATCTTTTCAGGGATTATCATTTCCCTAGTTAGTCCAATCTTTATAGCTTGTATTGTTGGCTTGACTTCATCATATAATATTTCTGCTGTAGCTGAGTAGAACTTTATAAAAAATAGAGTTCCTTTAGTTACTCTTTTGTACTGTAAAAAGGCCTTATATAGTTCTGGTATCTTAGATATCTCTTCTCCTGTTATTGTATATACGATACTCAATAGTCCATAGTTGTAGCAAGTTGCTACTAGATTTGGATTTGTTCGAGGTTGTGCAATTAACTTATTATAACCTTGTAGATATTGGGTTATATAATCCTCATTGGGGTTTTTTGTATCTTTACCTCTGGGGTTTTGGTTTAGGAAGGTTTGTACTTTGTATATATTTTCTATATATGTTCTAGTGATGTAGTTGTATGTCTGTTTCTGATAGTCTAGGCTGGCTTTATAGGTATTTGTTTGTGGAGAGACGAATGTATCTTTTTGGGTATTATGAGGAGTATATGATTTTGAAAATAATTTATTCATGTTTATATTTGTGTATTTTACCTTAGTTTCTTCCTTTTTTGTAGGTTGTCCTGCGGTAGATGAGCTGGCTGTAGCTGCATTTAAACAAACATTGTTATGGGTTTTATGGAGTTTCCCAACGTCTCCTTGTAGCTCTGGAATTTTTCTGTCTTCCGATCGACATAGCTCCACATTTTTATAGTCATGCTGCTGACTTATATTAGCTTTAGACTTCAGGTTATCTTCTTTAGTCTGTAGCTTTTGTATCTCATTATCCATTCTGTCCACTTTGGTACAAAGTGTAGTAATGGCTTTGAATAGCTCTTCAATTGTATGTTCATTTTTGTCCTGTATTTATTAAAATTTTATATCTTCTTTGATCTATTATTCCTGTTATAAAATAATGGTATGACGTTATATCTTCTATTAAATTTTTTGGAATTTCATAGTTTCTTCAAGATGTACTCATTCTTGATGAGGTAGCTCTTGTTAACGTATTTGGTACACTTGAAGTACTTAATCTTTCTTTTACAATTTCTAAATCTTCTTCTATGTCGATTTCTTTATAGCTATAGTCATTATTGTCTATTACAGTAATTATTTTTTCGAAAGGATTTTCTATCTTTATTTTATCAATTTTATTTCTTGCTGTTACTTTATGTTTTGTTGTTAATATATATAAGTTTTTACATCTTGCTGTAAATATTTTACTGCCTGGTGCTAGTTCTATTCCTAACATTTTCCAATATAGAACTAATGATTTATCTATATTTCTATCTGTTAATGGTACTGTATAATTGACACTTATTATAAATTTAAATTTTTGATATATTAGGTTTCCTTTTACTGCACTAGTTACACCTTTTTCTATAGGGTGTATAATTCTATCATCTGCCAAGTATATTTCAATAGGCGTATCTATTCGTTCTCTAAAACAAGCTTTTATTAATATTTTTGTTCCTCCTAAATGTACATATTTTATTGGTGTTTTAGCTATTATATCTTGTATTTCTTTATTTATTATTCGTTTACTTAGTATAGGTATATGTGCTTTTCCTTTTGTATATTTGCAATCTATGATATGTTCTTTTTGACTAACTACATAGTATTTTTCTTTTTGTCTTTTAAACCAATTTCTTAAAGTAGGTATTTCAAGTACTTTTTCAACACTTAAATCTAATTCTTTTCTTTTTATTTGTTCAAATATTGTATTATCAAATATAATTTTTTGTTCTGATAATTCTTCATTTTGATAATCTTCTTTAGATATTATTTTTATATCATCTTCAGACATTATATTTCTTAATCTGTTTCATTATTATCTAGATTAATATTTTCTTCTTCATTTTCAGTTTCTATATCTGATACTTCATATATACTATCGTTTTCACTTAATGCATAGTCTATATATTCTATTTGTATATATTCATCATTATCTATGAATATTTCTGCAATCTGTTTTCTTTTTGGATCTTTGGGTAATTTACAATCTCTAGCTAAATGTCCTATCTTTCCGCAATTATAACAAGTACATTGAGATATTTTTCCTATATGGTCTTTTTATTTTATAATTTTTTTTATATAATATCTTCGTCTTGGTTTTTTATATTTATACTTGGTTTTAGTTTTTCTATAATTTTTATATTGTCTAGGTTTTCGCTTTTTATAATATTTATTTGTACATCCAAACTGTGGTGCTGTTTTATCTTTACAACATGCTAAATTTTTAATTAGTACTTTCTCCATTTTTAATTTTTCTTTCTGATTTTCACATAGTTGTACAAACCATTGATGTAAGAATTTTATTCTATCTCCTAAAGTATCTATTAATCCTTCATCATTCCAATCTTTAATTATTTTTGTGCTAAATGGCTCTGGTAATTTTGTAAAATATTGCTGTCTTATTTCTCTTGCTTCATTTATATTGTATTTTGCTTTGTAGTAATATTCTTTAAATGCACATGTATATTCTTCTATGTAACACATTTTACATATAGCTAATTTTGTCATAAGTTGTCTATTTATTATTTTTTCTCTATTTTGTTCTCTTATATCTGTGGTCATACCTCCAAATTCATTTCTTATTGCTGATTCATATTTATCTAGTATATCTATATTTGATGTTGATGGAAATCCATCCATTTTCTTATCACTTCTAAGTACTTCTAAACTTTCTGGGGGTAAATTTTCTATCCATAATTTTGTTGTTCCTACAAATGTTCTTTCTATATATTTCGGTGTTTCTCTCGCTGTTATTTTATTATCAATCAGTTGTTTAGATATATTCCCTATCCATATTAATATTGCTTTATTTATATCTGTAACACAATCTAGATCTAAGAAATTATATTGTTCAGTTATTGGTTTAGGTGTCCATTTTTTATTTAATCTGCTATTCCATATTGCATTTGCTCTGTCTGATTGTTCATAATTTTCTGTATAATAAGTTGGTGGTGTCCATTTAGGACTATTTCTAGGACTATTATCTGGTGTTTTAACTCCTGATGTGCTAGGTTTATTCATATCTCCTGTGTTTATTTCTAATTTTTTTTGTTTATTTACTTGTTCTAGGATTTCTGTGTATGTTTCACTTATATCACTTATTTCTGAATTTTGATCATTTATCGTATCTGATTCGTTTACTTCATCTATTTCATTTACTTCAAGGTTTTCCTTTAATTTTTGTTTTATATCATTTATTTCATTAGTTAACTCGAATTCTTTTTCTTTTTGTTTTTCTTTTTGTTTAATTTCATATAATAATTTTAACTTAGTTAATTATTGTTCTAATTCACTTATCCTTGTATTTTTTATTTCTTCTAAATGTTGTACTTCTTGTTTTGCTTGTATTTTATTTTTTCAATTTCTTTTGATTTATCTATTTCTTCATTTTCTTTTGTTATTCTTATCATAGCTGTTAAACTATCTTCTAATTTTGCTGTTTCTTTTTCTAACATTAAATATAAATTATTTCCTATTTTTTATATCGTCTTCCTAGGTTTGAAAATATTATTTTTATCATTAATCCATCTTGATTTTCATATGTCTTTTCATCTACTGCAAACTCTTCTTTATTCATTATAATTTATAAATTATGTTATGTTGTAATTTATATTCAAGGTGATCTATTTGTATTTCTAACATAAATATAACTTTTCTTTGTGCTAATATTGATTTATTACATACTCCTGCTAACATGTTTTCTATGAATCTTTCTTTCTTATGTTGTAGTTCTTGTCTTTTTTCATCTATTTTTTCTATCAATTGTTGCTTATATATTTCTTTGTTCATATTTTTTTTAGATAACAAATATATTTATATTCCGTTTTTGAAATTATATTTATCAAATGATTTGTCTTATCATTACTTGTCTTAGTCAGTTGTGATAGTTCATATTCTATGTATAAAGGTTTTAACTTTTTCCATATCTTTCGTACTTTTCTATCTATCCTGGTTTTTGTTATTTTAGTTTCTTTACTTAGTGTAGTATTATTCTTCATGTCTTTTAAAAAAAAATTTATTAGCCTTTGTCTATGTTCTATTTTTTTTATCCATTTATATTTTTCTGTACAAAATTTTTAAAAGTTTACTTAATTTTCTTGGATCCTTAGTAAATTTTATTTTATAAATATTATTACTTCGTTTTTGCCAAATTTCAAACCTTTTTGGTTCAATCATTCTTTTATAATTCTAATTCTTTTTTATTATATAGATCTATGTTTTCTTTAGTTTTTCCCCAATATTGTAAGTACATATAATTTATCATTGATCTCCGAATATTTCAAGATCATCATACAAGTCTATGTCAAAATTATTATCATAAAAATCATCTTGTATAACTAATTTAGCCCAACCTTGAGTTGTTAATTCTATTATCTCATATGTTAATAATATATCATAAATTGTTCTTTTTATATCTGTATTAACACCTTTTAATATATAGAATATTAATATCTTGTAATTAACATCATCATCTAATAAATAGGAGTTCATCTTATTCATTTTTTCGCTAAAAATTATATTCCTTCCAACCTCTTAATAGATTATACTTATTTATTATGTAATAATAATGATTTAATAATCATCTCGTCTGGTCATTACTACAGTTTTCTTCTTTGATCAGTTACCCTAACAGCGCCTCAACTTTGTTTACTCCCCTAAACGGCTTTCTTGCCTTTCGGTTTCAACCTTAGGATGACATAGTCTGGGCATACCTATTCGCAGAATATTTCTGTAGCAAACTTCCTAAAGATGGTTATTAAAACATTAATAAAAAATGATAAACAATTATAATTAACAAGAGATTATCAGGAATAAATTGGTTTAGCTACTCATGAACTTAAATGAGTATACCTGTTTCTATAGATTTGTTGCTTCAGATTTGTTTTCCATATCTCACTATTTGTTTATTATCTAGCTCTGATACCAATTATGGGTGGAAGCGATTTTTAAGAGAGAAGAGAGAATAAGAGCGAGAGTGGAGAGTAAGTAGTTTTTTCAGCTTGTTAATTACTGAGGGAGAAGCCCTCTATTTATACAACATTTTTATACATTAGACCATCAGAAATGGCCGACACTAACTTTACACTTGGCCTATATTAATTCGGCCGACACAAAACGACAAACTACTAGTGGCCCTTTACTTTATTACTGGCCAACATAACTTTACATATGACCATCTTATCTTTTGGCCGACACTTCACGACAAACTACTTTAATAAAGACATAAAGATAAAATTACAAAAATACTTTTTTTTTTATTCTAACTGTATGTCTGGAACGTAATTATCTTCTCCTTCACATTTTGAGCATAGATGATCAGGATATTTCTGTCCTATTAGCTTGCAATATCTTGTCATTAAATTAGAAGAAATGAAATTCTTCCGTATTGCTCTTGTCGTAGGTGTTTGTTCTGGTCTTAGCAGATTTAATATCCACTGTGAATGCTGTTAGTTGTTTAGATTCTTCTTCTAGTTTTAGATGATAAAATCCTGATTTACACTCAAATTTACTAAAATAGTTATATCCTTGTATTTGTCTTATTTTTAGTATTTTATTTGGTATTGGGTAATTGTATGTTTTAGTTTTAGCATTTAGATTACGATAATCTATTACCATTCTACTTTTACCTCTTTTTTGTTCATTATGTTTTATAACTATAAATGCTGGGCTTGTATGTTTCAAGTTTGCTGGACATGAAATTATATGTCTGCCATTTGTTTTAGATTTCTTTTTGTTTCATAAACCTCAACCTACAAAGAAAATTAATAGATATTTTTATGTCGTTTCAATTTGCTTCTACTAAAATATGTTCATTTTAAGTAATAAAATAAATAAACTCAAGAAATTATTTCATTTTCTAGATTTAGAATATCAAATCAACAATTTTGTATTAATATTCGAAAATTCTAAGAAAACTATGTCACTAAAGCATAACATTTATCGGAAAGAAAAACTAATGATTTTAAAAAAATAATAATAATGTAAATTTGAGTACCTTTTATAAGTGATTTTTTTATAGGACACATTTTGGACACTTCAAATCTTCAACCTTAATCCGGAATAAGCAACTTAGCCTTTTACTATTTAGAGAAATTGAGAAAATAATTTTATACTTTTATAAAAAAAAAAAAAAGGTTCTATATGAGTATATCATCAAGAATTTCCAAAACATTCTCCAAAAATGGCAAATTAGTACGATCATTGCTCTTAGAGTATTCTTGAATACATCAGAAGAGGAATTAAAATTGATGTTAGAATTCATAAAAACACTTCATAGAAAAGCAAAAGCATGAAAATCATATTGAAAAGAACCAAAAGGGCAAACTTTAAAACAAAATTGAACAAATTATATGTGTATGTGTATATAACACACACACACGCACGCACGCACGCACGCACGCACACACACACATGCACGCACACACACACACGTACGTACGCATGCACGCACACACACATATATTGCCCCATACATCAAAATAATAAAGAATATCATAGATTAGTCAGATTTACCTATAATTATGGGAAAAATGGAGCGGAGTCCAAGAAGGCAAGAAGAACGAATTAACACTATTAGGGATTTTTGTTGTACTAACAATGAAACCTAGAAAATGAATTTCGAGAAAGAGTGGGGAAAGTTTTATTCCTTTTTTAAGACTACTATGTGTTGAGTTTCTATGAAGGGATATATATAGTCAAATCTTGCGTATATTTTACGCTCCTATTTTTTGTTTAGATATATAGACATTTATTCTTTCTTGAACTTTGACTGGATTTATTATTATTGTTATATGACTAATGATTTGATGCATTTTACACTTTTATCTTTGACTAAATGTATACACATTCAATCTTTATTTTGACCTTTGACTATATATATTGTTGATGTTATATAATTAATGGTCATTTTCCATTTGTCGAAAAACTCTTTTTATTTTATTAATGGTCATTTTTCATTCAATAGCAAAAACCTCTTTCATTCTTATTATTTTTGCCTATAATTAATTAATATTTATAATTTTTTCATTTCATATTCCTATATAGATAACATTTATTTTGAAACAGTCAAAATAATAATAATTTATATTGAATTCATGGAATATTATAAAATAATTTTGTACTGTTATTTTTATGATAATATTACAAGTTTTATATCAATAATATTACAAGTTTTATACTTCTTCTCTTCTTCTTTACTCATGTAATATCTGAAATATTGATGTTAAATAGAAAATTAAATGAATATATACTAAAAAAGGAATGAAAAGAAAAAGGCAAGTGCCAAAAAACGAAACGATACTAGGAAATTTGATCTCATTAATAACTGTTTATTTATTTGATTTTTTTTTTGTTACATTTCTTCTTATTCTTCTTATATAAATAAATTATAAACAACTTACATTAAGGAAAAAGTAAATTTTAGAGGAAGGACGAATAATGCTTATGACATCTTAAGTTTACATGCTCATTAATTAATATATTACCAATATTTTGCTCTTTTCATATTTATTTTTTAATTTAATTTAAATAAATGTTTTTCATATACGATGGAAAAGTATTAAATGGAAGTGATTTTTTATAAAATTCTTTTTACTAAATTATTTTATATAAAATGTTAGAAAGGTTGTGAAAAGATGATTAATTATTAAATTATTAATTAATAATGAATTTATTTTTTTTGCGCTATAATTCAATAATAATATAATCTAATTTTATTATTTAAGATCGCGTGAAGCGTGGTGACATAACTGTAACGACCTGTTTAGTCGTTTGAGCAGCAGATTTTATTTCTGGAAAAACAGGCTGAGGCGACGAACCCAACGACGGACCGTCATGGGCACGACAGACCGTCGCAGGGTCTCGTTTCAAAACACTTAGAAAATCTGAAATTGGGTACTGAAAATCGACTCTCTGAACTTCGTAACGGAGTGGCAGGACGGACCGTCACAGGTGTGACGGACCGTCACAGGCCATTCACCCAAAAATCAAGTTTCTGAACTATGCGACGGACAGCAGGACGGACCGTCGCAGGCACGACGGCCCGTCACAGCTTGCGTAATCCCAGTTGGAGTCGGATTTCTTGATACGTTTTAAGGGACGTTTTTGACTATTCTTGCCTTAATTATAAAGTTAGTGGGTTAATGTTAATAAGTCTAATTACTTGGGGGTTAAAAGAGGTAACCTTAAGTTAATTAGTGGGGTATTATTGCCATCTTTTATTCTTAATAATATACTAATTAGGGTAAAAGAAAGAGGGTTTGAATAAGAAAACAGAAAGAACAAGAAGGGAGAGAGAGAAACGATCGAGAGAAGAGGAAAGCACCAAGCTTTGAGGATTAACTTGCTTGATTTCAATTCTTCGGTGGAGGTAGGTTATGGTTTCATGCTATTCGTAGTAAACTCTTAATAGCGAATGATATGTGTTAGTAGTATTGTAAAACCTTCTATATGTTTAATTGTATGCTTGCATGAATGATGTGATTATGTAATTGTGAATAAATAAGCATGATGAAGCTATTGAATCCCAAATCTTGAAAAGAAACCCTAATCTACTTTGTTAATGATGATGCCTTGGTATAAAAGAAGGCTTGATGAACGAAAGTGGTGAGATTAGGGGATCGGGTGCCACGTTCCGGTACCAGGATAGAATATGGATCGGGTGTCACGTTCCGACACCAGGATAGAATATGGATCGGGTGCCACGTTCCGGTACCAGGATAGAATATGGATCTGGTGTCACGTTCCGACACCAGGATAGAATATGGATCGGGTGCCCCGTTCCGGTACCAGGATAGTATATGAGGATCGGAGTGTCACGTACCGACACGAGGGGAATAAAGATAATGAATCTTGAAATATGTTAATATATCCAATCTAATGAACTAAATTCCCAAATGAATATGATGAGGAGGTGTGAGTCCTCATTGATGTGCTTGGTGTTGTAACCAAGGGTTATGGTAACTGTAAATACTGCATGCTAAGGATATTAGTTGATTTTATGATATTGCTTAATACATACTGTTTTCTATTTTGAGTTGGCCGATGATATCTACTCAGTACCCGTGTTTTGTACTGACCCCTACTTTTATGTTTTCTTCTTGTTTATTTGTGGAGTGCAGCAAACGTGCCGTCGTCTTCGACTCAACAGTAATTCAAGCCAGTCTTACTACATCGGAAATTCAGGGTGAGCTAATGCTTCTAGCTTGGACTGGATCTTCTTCTTCAAGTCTTGATGCCTTGAATTCCGGCATGGACTAGCTTCTTATGTATTTTTAGCTTCTTAGAATACTCTTAGTTCAGTAATTTGATTATAGATGTTCTTGTGATGATGACTTCCAGATTTTGGGAATAATAATAGTTATTGATTTTATTAATGAGTTTAAGTCTTCCGCATTACTTTATGTTGATATTACCTTGAAATGTTAAGGTTTAGATTGGTTGGTTCGCTC
Organism: Solanum lycopersicum; assembly: GCF_036512215.1. NCBI lineage: Eukaryota > Viridiplantae > Streptophyta > Magnoliopsida > Solanales > Solanaceae > Solanum > Solanum lycopersicum. Next base: position 50,869,116 of record NC_090801.1, on the reverse strand, counting down.
ACATAGGAGGGTAAGTGTGGGTGCCAGTCGCGGCTCAGATTTGGATCGTGACAATAACCCAAAAAGGGATGTAATGATACTCGTTTATCTCACCAAGATAAGTCAACATAAAACTCAATCATTACTAAAAATGTGAAAGCAAAGCGAGAATAAAAGTGTTATACTTTAATATAATGGGAAATTCATAATCGACTTAAATATGTTTCAAAAAATTTGCTTATCACGTATACAAGTCTCATGTCCTGTAACAAAATTGAAATAAAATACTAATCTCAAATGACAATGTTTTTAGAACAAAACAAGATATAAATAAGGAGAAAGGAGGTCTGTTGAGATGCAATCAGCTATCCCACAAGCCTCCACAAGAAACCTCGGACAAGAAAAGATGAGAAAGTATGACAAAGGTTCAGGCTAGTAACCTACAAAAATGCAGAAACAAGTGGTGAGTACCAAACCACACGGTACTCATTAAGTAAACTTCTAAACATAAGTTAAGGGGATAGAGTACTCCTTACCACCCCAAACGAATCTCCATAATTACAACCTGCATAAAACCATTCCAATCTTACAGTTCATAATTTACATAGCACACAGCTCAACAACAACACTCTAACAATTACATATTCTCAACAACAAACTTAATATTCAACGATCACAAGTTCTACAAAAAGGCACTCACAAGATTAGCAACACACAAGATCAAGTACACCAATGATAAAGATATCCAATACCAAGTATAGCGATGCATGTCTGAACTTACGATACACACCCGTTGTCTTTCGATCCGGGACTCATAGGGGACATATTTGTCCATACATTTGTTCCGGCATGCGACACGACCCTCGATAATAAAATATATTTTACGGAGTGCGACACGTGCCTCGATAATAGAATCCATCTCAGTGTGCGACACGTCCCTCAAAATATAATTTCCATCGCGGAGCGCGGTACGTCTTTCGAAATGATACATCGTCTTAAATTTCTTATTTTTTCTCAATTCATATAACACTTGTCACAACGATGTCTTAAAACAATACAAATGACATGTTCACACAAATAATGTAGAGATGACCATTTTCGTAATAATGCATAATTCACAACAACATAATCGTAATACAACATCAACAATGAATCAATAAGTCTTTCAAATCATTCTTAACCATCACACCAATAATTAATCACATTGTCTTTTATTACTTCTTTTTTATTATTCGGATTATTTAATATGGACAAGTCAACACATCACCAAGTCACATTACTTCCCCAACACATACCAAAAGGAAATACATGATTCTATACACTCAAGGTTTAGAAATTCACTCGTCTCAAACAATCGAGCAATTAATCCGAGATTTGAGCCTTTCTCTTTTGTTGGACTTTCAAATCAATACAATCTATTCAAATAAATAATCATATTAAAATTTTGAAACTGACAACACTCATATTACACTATTTCTACCCTAGACCCAAAAACTCATCCAAATCTATAATCAAGCTTTTAATTGTGATGTCAATTAATTTGCCAACTTTCATATTTCTCAAATATCAATCCTAGGATTAAATCATAATCCTCCAAATATTATACTTTTAATGATATCATATAATACAATACTCTTAATATTTAATTACCTATCTCAATATATCAAAACTTTAATCCTGATATGTTGAAGCTAAGAAAAATTCCAAAATTAAAACCAATACATAACTAGTAACCTTACCAAAATCTTGAACCATATTTACATCCAATTATCTATCATTAATAATGATTAACTACTCATAATTGCCAATTATTGACCGGTGATCGACCACACAATTCCTTGTTCCCCTTAAGTCCAAAAAATGCCAAAAATTTAAACTGAAATTTCAAATTGAAATCAACAATTTGCTTTCTTTCCAACCAAACAACATAAAGAAAAATTGGCATAGCATGATATGTTATAGTTAAAATTGGCAGCCCACTTATAATATTTTAGCAAAAAAGAGATTTTGGAAAATCTATTTGGCATTTATTAGCCATATTTACTTTTATTCGAAACTGGGGGGTTTGTTTTTGTTTTTTTTATAAAAACTTATTTTATTTCCTAATTTTCTCCAAAATTTTCTCAAGATATGTTTTTTCTTTCACCATCCTTTATTTATTGAAAAGTAAAAAAGTTATTCTTTCTTCTTCTCTCTTTTTATTTTAAACAATTCTTTGTTAATAATGACTCTTTCAACATTTTTTTACCCTCTTCTTAAAATCTTTTTACAATTTCTTTATACATACATATATTTTGTTTTTGCTTAAATTTTCTTTTCCGTATTTACGTTCACCCAATGTATGGTTCCGTCATATTCAAAACTATATCGATCTTTTAATTGTGGAATTGAAAAATTCAAAATTAATTGGGTAAAAGCTGAGATTATAATGTGTTATTTTTTTTATATTTATTTTCATGGGTAAAAGGTATCTCATGAATTCTTCTGGAAAAATAAATATTAATTCTATAATTTTTTGGTAGAAGTACAAAACAATAAATGTAGAATCTGTTTATAGAATTTTATTTATTGCAATCCCATAATTTTTATAGGAGAAATTATTTGAAGATGTTTCATTTGTAATGTCATTTGATTTGAATTAGTAAAATATAACACATATAATACTTGTATACATGATTGTGTATACATTGGTATAAAGTCATTCAATTCAATTTAATGTATGTAACTACTAATTGAACCAATGCACGACTTAGTCATGTTGAATGTTTACTATATACTGCAACAGAAATTAACCATACATTTAATTGTATACAAAAACTAATTAAATGAATACACAATATCTTTATGTATATACAATCAACAAAGTATACATGAATTTATAATGCATTCATAAATATTCATTGATCAAACATTATGAATGCATATTAGACTGATTGAATACATTACCGAATAAACTCGTTACGTAAGTATATATATAATTTATTTTAGAGGATGCATTATGTATTTTATACATTTTTTTAATTGATAATACATTGACGTATTAAAATTTTTCACTTTAAATTGAAACATCATTCGAATAGAATAAATATTTGTATCATAGATATTTCGGGGAAAAAATTCTTGTAAACTTGACATTCTGTCAGTACAATTTTAGTGTTTGTGGTGTTGACACCAATAGCAATGAAAAATAATTGATTTTATAATGAAATGCAAAGGAATTAATAGAAGTATTAACAAATAGAGGATTTGAAATCGACATCCGTACTGATAAATGATAATCACCGCTTCTATGGAACAATCTAAAAAATTATTATTACTATCTCATTCTCCATTATAATGAATCAAAACAATCATTAATCTATAAAAATACCATTAATTTATAAAAATACCACTAATTTACTTTTGGGCTAATACATGCTATAATCTTTTTGAGCTATTAATTGCTAAATTAAGTTGGGCTATAAATTGCTAATTTTATGTAACAGTTGTACTTTTGTGTCAATTCCTCCAACATAAACATCATAATATATCAATCCATTTCAATCTAAATATATAGCTATATAAAATTCTAAAGACCATACTAATTTATTTTACTACCCTATTTCTAACATTTCCGTCTCTTTTTTTTTTCAAGTTTAATCTGTGTTACCTAAAGCAGCCAAAATAGGATTGTCTGATATAATTAAGAAATTATAACATTCTTCAATTTATTATAATAAGTGGGTCAAATGGTACAGGATATTAACTAAGTTATGGAACTGATTCATTAATCACTAACTAAATTAATTATTTAATGAATATTCATCAATTAAGTAATTGTAGTTATCAAATCGTTCAAACTTACCGAACAACTTCACCGACTCAAAGACAACTATCGAAAGGAATAAAATGATAATTTAAAAAATAATGTTTTGAGTCATTACACGCGGACAATAATATTAGTAATGAAATGAAAAAAATAGTGTCATTTAGTTCTTTTATGATTTGCTTTTTGTGTTGACGTTATTGATAAAACAAAAACAAAATGTACTTTTCATGTTCTTTTTTTATGATTGTAAGACTCTGATGTGGCTTGTGTACATTACGATAAATTCACTAAATTTTATTATGTCTGCATAACACTAGTATCATATAACTTTATTTCTTTAATTGAAAATAAATAGAAAAACTTAATTTACACATTGCAAAGTTTTTCTCATCTATATTTGTCACGACACGTGAGCACCTCCAAGTCGCGACACGGTGTATTCGACCTCTAGGAGGTCTCATACAAGCCACGCGGATCTTTCATTACATACGATACTAAAAATAAGTATAAATTTTAAACTTTCTTCACACACGAAGAATACTTTCATTAATAAGCAAGTGAAAGACTTTTAAAACATCTAACTTTACAAAATGTATGTCTTATAAACCATCTAATACTTTAGAGTACAACATTGAGACCAAACAAGGTAAACAAATACTAAACGACATAAGGGAACATGTAGGATATTGTCCTTGAATCTATGAGGACTTACCAAGTCTTCATCTTCAACCACTATCTTCAACCACTTAGAAGCCTAATCAACCTCCATAGCATACCACATATCCAATCCCTACACTTTAGTCAAAAAGGAAAAAGAAAGGAGTTATCAAATGAAGCACTAAGTATGGAAGCCATATAAAAACCATGCAAAAAGGGATATTTAGTATGGAAATATGCTTTCATGACATTTCCATAAAAACCTTCACCATAAGAGTTTAAGAGAAACAACACAAGTCAGCAATCACATATAACACATATTAAACTAACATCAACATATATCACTTAATTCCATACAACAAGTAAGTCTTTTCATCATTTAGACTCTCTACCTAAGGTTACTTTAAGACCCACCTAAATAATACATGAAGAGACCGCCCATACACCCTCTTCAAACACACCTAAGCGTTCCTCAAAGCCACCCTAGTTAAGAACCTTTATATCAACATACTATCATTAGGAGAATATACATTACATAAGTCATTTAGAAGTCAATCATACCATCAGGGGACTTCACATAATGGCCTTAGAAGACCTAGGGAACTCACTTTAGCATCTTCAAAGCCTACTCGTGTCATGTGTAGATAGCGTCTTATTCAACTACCTACACGTTGTAGAACCTATCCAATAACTAGAGTGCACATCCCACATGACGAGAATAAGCATTAGCCGACAAGACCATACTAGATAGGTATGCAATCCGGAGTCTACTCTACCCCATGAAGGGTGTTCTGCTTATCAAGGGTAGAACTAGAACACATCTCATATTGACTCATGGTTTAGGTGATACCAAAATGCTTCTTTGTACTTAGTCTTATACTTCAAGTAGAGCTACTACCTTAAGCATATCCACTTGGTTTTTTGTCTTGGTTCTCATAAAGTAAGTTCATTCATATTAGTGTATTCGAGAGGTACCATCACTATCCCTACAAATTTATAACATCATTTCCAAGAAGGGGTCCACAAGGGATGCCGATCAAGGTTCATTTGAATAGCTCTTATAATTTTCTTAGAGATAGTTTCATGTCGTTCCAACCAACCTACCTTTAAGTTCATCATCCCACTCAAGAAGGAGGCACCATTTCGGTCTACCACTTCAAGTCTTCTTTATTAACCTTCTTTTCATATTCAAGGTTTCACATTCTTAACCTTCTTTCCATATTCAAGGTTTCACATTAGTCTTTCATAGAAGGGTACCTACACTATGAATATTGCAAAAGATCACCCATATATCACATAATAACTTTACTTTATATATTTATATATGCCATAACACCTTTCACATAGTCACATTACTTCATATAACCAACTTCAAATTATATCTTCACATATATCATAACATGATACTACTGCAATTCACATAATAATGTCGACAAGGTCATGATCACAATAAGAACAAGAAGTAAAAATCGCCACTATAAGTGGATCATACCAAACAAGAGCAATTCTATATCAATTCTACTTTAGTAAGGGAATTAGGTCAACTTACCTCCTCCCATAGCAAAGATCACCGTTCATTAACCTCTCCAACATTCACAATATAATAGCATACTTAACAATAGAAATCAACTATACAACTCATTATAACCACAATTCCATCAATATTAGATCATAATCAATGGACCCACTTCATAAGCCAAATTTAGGGATTTGAGAAGATCAAAGGTTCATGGAGTTTTTCATTCGAAAACATCAATTTAACATCAATACTATCATATCTAATAATTTGAAATCATTTCATGCAAGAATCCTTGAGTTAAAGTGAAAATTGGACTTTTTAATAAACTTTGAACATTCTAAGATGATAGAAAGCCTTAGAAAAAAAACTCTCATACCTTATTCTTCAAGAATCCAACAAAACTAAGAAGAAATCATCCTTGCTGACAAGCTCAAGACCCTGACCTTTAATGGTGACTTGAGAGAATTTTTAAAGAGAAGAACTTTTAAGGGTTTTGGAATTTTTTATTCTAATTGAGGATTTAGGGGTTTTGATAGGGAAATGAGTGTATAATGACCGAAAATCAGTATGTAATACACCCCCAAAATACCCAAAACACCCATACATTAGTGGACCTTTTTAATAAGTCAAACTCAACTTTCCTTTTTGGAATTATCTTCGGGGAACAAGTCCGCGTCTCCGAGGTGTTCCCACAAGTTTCTGAAAAATAAATTTTGGGACAGAAGGGTCCGTGTCACGACCCAAAAATGGACATGATGACACTCGTCTTATCTCACCAAGACAAGTCAGCCTAAAACTCAACCATTACAATAAAATGCGGAAATTTCATAATCGATTCAAAACACCCCCAAAATCTGGTTGTCACGTGTACAAGCCTCTAAAGTATTACAATTGATTTGAAAGAAACGCTAGTCTCAAATGAACTTGTTTCTAGAATAGAACAAGATCATAAATAGGAGTAAAAAGGTATTCTAAGATAACAAGCAACTACCTCACAATTCTCCACAAGAAGCCTCAGACAAGGAGAAGAGAAAATATCACAAAGTCCGGTCTAGTAACCTACAAAAATTTTAGTAGCAAGGGGTGAGTACCAAAACACACGGTATCCAACAAGTAAACGTCTAAACTCAAGCTAAGGGGTTAAAATGCGAGTACTCCTTACACACCAACCGAACCTCCACAACTATAACCTTCATAAAATCAACCCAACCTAACAGTTCACATTTTTCATAGAGCCCAGCTCATCAAAATCATTTTAACAATTTACACATTCTCAACTACAAACTCAATATTCAACAATCACAACTTTCACAAAAAGACACTTACAATATTAACAACACACAAGATCAAGTTCGTCAAATAGAGGCAATAAGATAATAAGTACTTCCTAAGCATCAATAAACACATAATCATCAAGAATGAAGAATGTCATGTGATGCAATGCAATATGACACCATGAAGTGATATGCCTCAGAATACAAATTTCTCTCTCAACTGTATATACATAATACTCCTCGGAAATACATTGAGAGTTCATGACCCATGGGGGACTCGCGAGGTCCATATACCGACACAGACGATCTTCAAGTGTCTGTGCGAACGATCTCAACGCACTATCATAAATTAAAATAAATTTCGCACGGACGATCTCCACGTGCCCAAATCATAATCATAATTTTTAAAAGCACAGACGATCTCCACGTGCCCAAATAATCATAACTAGATCTCAACACAGACGATCTCCACGTGTTAGACCTTTACTCATACCCAATCTCATGTCAATGCATGTGCACAATATGATATCAAATAATGAAGATGATGCAAAATCTCAATAAATCAAATGTCGTTATGACATGTAATCACCTCAATTATCACATTTATACGAGTTCAGTAAATAACACAATCATACGTAATAATCAAATCAATAATATATCAGTTAAATGTCATATGCTTTGGCATTCTCGATTACAATCCACATTGTATAGTAATAAGCCTTCCCATTATAACACCGGTACTCGTACCATTCTCAACACATCACATACAAACAAATAATCACATTGTCTTTTATTATCCCTTTCTATCATTAGAATTAATCAATGTGGACAAGTCAACCCATCACCAAGTCACATTACTCCTAAACATATACCATTAGAAAATACACGCATTTCATACACTTAGCAAGAGTTTAGAAATCTACTTGCCTCAAATAACCGAATAATCACTCTGTCACTTGAGTCTTCCACTTTCCTTGAACTTTCAAATCAATTCAATCTATTCACAAAAATAATTGCGATAAGATTTCTAATTTAAAAACACCTATATTACTATAATCGAGTTTCTAATTCTTGATGTCAACCCATACACTACATATCATCCTCCTGAATTTGAATTCTATAATTAAGTCTAATTTTCTCCAAATATCATAAATTTGACAATATTCATCTCAAACAATATACCTAACATTTAATTTCATATATCAATATATCAAAACTTGCTTTATAATATAATATCTTACAATGAAATTACAACCCAACACACAGATCATACCTCTCTCTCTCTCTCTCTCTCTCTCTCTCTCTCTCTCTCTCTCTATATATATATATATATATATATATATATATATATATATATATATATATATATATATATATATAGTTTTAAAAAAATTTAAATCAAAATCATGACTAGTTATGAATGACTCAAAATCACTATCGGGAGAGGTAAAACAATAATTTAATAAAAATAATTATTTTCGGGTCATTCGACGCGAAAACACTTTTTGCTCATGGCTGGAGCAAGTCCATGACGCGGACACACTCCCTAGAGCTACTGGTTGCTAGCTGCCCTGGCATCATCTTGGCCAATACTTGGGTCCTCCTTAAGGATCGTTGGGTTGGTTCTTGGGGAGTCATACCCAAGTATTTTGACCCTAAACATGCCCATATAGGTGTTGGGGTCATCAACACCAACTTTAGACCTCAAACAATACAGTAACACTCAACCAAAAACACATAACAACACACTAGCACACAAACAACCAGTCTTTAAACGTCTTAGTCATTTCTTGACGTTTGACCTAAAACACAACCAAACTGACCTATAAACTCATTTACTCATTATATTAACAAGTTATCAACTCTTAAAACCTATGTGAGGCTTTAGTTCATCCTATTTCATTTTGAGGGTGTTTTAATATTGTGGTTTGTAAATATTCAAATCATTTTGGTGCAAGTGTTTTGCCTTAATAGCTATAGGGTAAAAACTTGTCTGTGTAGAGTTTGCACCAAATTAAATTAAGGTGATTGTACTCTTGAAGAAAATTTATTAGTAATGAATAATATATTTTGTCTTGAACTTCTAAATGATAAATAATTTCAGATAACTATTAGAGTATTAAAAATACGACAAATAATTTAAGGATAAAACATTTTTAGGAAAAAGGTCAAAAATTTCCTCAGAATATGTGAAATTCATATTATATTTTTCTGCGCTGAAGATTTACCTAAGTACAATAATCTTATTTCAAACAGAACCTAATGGAGCATGATTAAAAATATAATTAGTCTTAATTAACTTAATCGTATATTAGATTTGTCATCCGCACTTTCTAGTGTAATAAATTTGCATTCGTCAAATAAATTGCAAAAAAAAACCAACATAAGTATTTTACGTGAAATTTTTTTTACTCAAGAGAGTAAAATATATGACCTATTTGTATATTATTATTTTGAAACTTTTCACTAAACTCGAGGCCAACTCTAAATAAGATAATAGCAGCCCTTTGTAATACCTAAAGAACTGTTTCCAATAGTTTTGTCTCTACTCATTCTCTTTATATTCAATGATGCTACGTTAATTTATAAATGAATTCCTTAATAGAAACGAGATAATATCTATGACAATCTGGATATAATATCTATCAAAATCTTATCTTGAAACTCATTCAAGAAAACAAATTATGACAAAATAAAATACCCCTAAATAACCAAATTACAATAATCATACTTCTGTATAATAAACTTATTTGTTTAGACACTTTTTTAAATTTTGTAGTGATCAGTTGTTTTACTCTTATAACCATATTCAACATTTAAATATAATTAGTGTTAATCAACTTATTAGTTCATTAGATTTGTCATCCACACTTTTTGAGGGAAATATCTTTACATGTCTTAAAATAATTTACCGAAAACAAATTATCATAAGTATTTTATGTGAATAAATATTTATTCAAGAGAGTAAAAACTATGACCTACCTCTCTAGATAAATACTTAGGGATAATGCACAAGTACCCCTCAACCTATGCCCGAAATCTCAAAGAAACACTTATACTATACTAAGGTGGTTGACTTTTTCTTTTCAAGCTAATGCCACGTAGGCTAAAGAAGGGTACAAAATTATTTACAAAATAAGTTCAGGGGGTAATACGAATAAAAACAATGTAAATTAAGGAGCTGACACCAAAATGTCAAATATTGATGGAGGGTTTTGTCACAAGTGTAATAAAAATAGTAAAAATTGATAAAAAAAAAATTCAAGTATGGGGAAAGGTTCTTGGGGTGTGAAGGCATTACAAGCCGAGATAAGTAGTTGGGTACATGCTTTCGATAGAAAATATGCAAGATAAGTGACTAGGCTAAGACGAAAATACATGGGTGAATTTGTATTTGCAACTACAAACCCATTAAGTTAAACCACGACCACTATGTGAAATCACCATTCAAATACATCTAACCTATCAGCAAGCAAGACCCAACAATATAATATCAATTCATATTTGCTAAATCACACCTCAAGAACGGAATTTTTTAGCCATATGTACATTAAGCAATAACAAAATAAACCTAAAATGATAATGAAATCAAATGATTATAAGAAATTAAATCTTGATTTAAGCAAAGAAAGAAGAATGGAGAAGACTCACTTCCAACTTTGGGAAGATGAAAAACGTCTTTCTTCAAGTCTCCTAAAATCCTCTCCAAACTTGAGAGAAAAATACCAGTAAAAATATTCTAATGTCTCAAAACTATGAAAATGTTCAAATCTCTAAAAATAAAACCTACAACTAGTATTTGTAGCTTCTAGATTAAGTGTTGCGGCGGACCACTCGGTGAGATTAGTCGGATCGCCGAATAACTCGTCGATTCACCCTTCTTCTGGTTCGTCGCCTTTTTGTGTTTGCCTTCAACATCTTCATGTTCTGGACCATTGGCCGGTATAGCCTTGCTTTGCGAAACTATTCAGCGAAGCGCCGACTGCTCCTTTCATCACCTTTTTGATCCACTTTCTTCAGAACTTCGCATGCTGCAACAAAGAACAAAATACATTCTTTTGGCGACTCGCCAAATGCACTTGGTGACGCTCAGGCTTCAACTTTCACGTTCTTTTCAACCTTTCTATGCCTTTTTGCTCGTAAGTTTCCATGCTTGCACTAAAACTTCAAATACCTAAAACTTAAGAGTTTTTCATCAGATATTGAGACTAAATAAATATTTGAGAACACTATTTCTATCAAAATAAATCCCTAAAAGAGTCCAATTTGTGGACTCATCAGTTAGCACTATTACATAGTTTATACAAGCTCAAATTTTAGTTTGAAAAATCTCTTTTTTTCTCAAAGTTTCAGCGAATAAGGTCACTAATCCTAAAAAGAAATAAAAATTAAATTGTTTATTATATCTAATTTCATAATATCTAAAACAAAATATAATAAACAACTCGAATTGTCACCCAAAATTGAAGTTACTGATTCACTTATTTTACTTGAACAATGTGACACCCAAGACCTCCAAATCCTAGATCCGCCTCTGATTACAAGGTTGATATATCGTAAATTTTATAAAATACCAAATGCTAATTTATCACACTTTGTATACCAAGGAGAATCTTGATCAATCTCAATTGATAACTAATCATTCAACTAAAAAAATACGCATTTAAAAATCTTAATTTGGTTTTGAGTTGACTTCATTAAACACTTCATCCTCAAAAATGCGCAACTAGAATACACTCTCTTAAATGAGTATGTAGATGTGCATTTTAGAATTTTTTTTTAAAACACACTTTTATTAAATTAAAGTATTTTGATGATCAGTTGCAACTATCTCTCTCTCTCTCTCTCATATATATATCAGTAAAGGAAACTATAACACACATCGGTAGTTGGCTTATGAAGACAACTTCCCGAAACAAAAACAGATCAATTAGAGAATTATTTAATTTTTTTTAAAAAAAAAACACATGCTAATACACAGAAGTTCAAGGATAAAATCATACATGTTAGAAAATAACATAATAAATATACTTTTATTTCTAAATAAATAATTTTATGCATATTAAATAAATTTAATATTACAGAATTAAGGTTTAAAACTAAAATTACTGGGTTCGATCGAATACAAAACTAACGAATTGACTCAATTCTTACTTATGGGATGAAGCGCAAATGTTAAGAATGACGACTTTAATTTAAGGTAATATTAAGCGTTCTTTCAATAATATTTTCTAATGGAAACACATTTATTAAGGAGAATATTGGAGTATCATCAAATTTTTGGGAAAGTAACATTACTATATTTATTTAATTTGCTAATGGAATTTAAAATTTTTATGATATAGTATTTGATTATGAACTCAAAATAAACACCAAAAGTTTATTGGAATGCATATTTCAAATATCCATATTTTTTGAAAAAATATCCGATCAATTAGTAATAAATTCTTGAGTATATGTATTGATATCACTATAATCTATCATTCTTTTGCAAAATTCAAATTTAAATTATACAATGCTGACATAACTAGTGTCAATATATTAATTTTCAATGTAACATATCTATATCTGTAATATGTGCCATTATCACTGCTTTATGCAAAGCAATATATATGAAAGGTATTTTCATGTAGTTGTAATTAACTAAGGAACAATTTAGAATTAAATATATCCAATTAGAGCCATATTCTCATTATTCATACAATATAGAAAAAATAACCACCAAAAGAGAAGAAAACAAGGACAAAATTCATTGTACCTTCTCTTTTTCTTTATGCTCACATAAATGACAAATTATTAGTCAATTAAAATAAGACAATTACAAAGTAAGAGGTGAGAGATTTATTATTCCACACATATATTTAGCTTTAGCTTAGTCAAATTAAGAAATTGCTGATCTATTAGCATTCTCTCTAACACCGGACATTCTTCCTATAAAATTTTCCTGCTTGACTTCCTCGTGGTGATCAAATGTCATGTCCGAAAACTTTCGAGTTCAAGTAATTCTTCAGTATCACTATATACCATTTTCATTGAAAACCTAAGAAAGATAACAAAAAGTCAATTATCAAATTATTGAGAAACCAAAAAAGTACGACAAATGACCTCTATAAGGAAAAAAAAGACTAAAAGCACTACAAACTTACATATCGAAATATTTCAAATATGAGAAGCTTCATATCAAGCAAAGAACTCATGAACACTTATCATATTCCATCAACAAAAGGTTAGGTAGGGTAAAATCATTTGACACTATCAGGATTAAAGGGAAGCTTTGTTGGTGCTTCATATCCTTCTTCACTCTGAAGAAGAATTTGAAGCACGAACAAGGTTTCTCTTAAATTCTAACAATGTCAAATGAATTTACCTGCCCAATATTTTATTGGTGGAATCATATAAGCTTTCTTATGCTCTTTGCTTGATACAAAGAATTTCATATTTGGAATATCTCGAAATGCAGGTTTGTAGTGTTTTAACTCATTTTTTCCTTAATTATTGGTAATTTATGGTACTTGTGGTATCCTCAAAATCTGAGAGTCGACTTCTCGTTAGATTTATTATATCATTAAGATGATAATGATTTGAACTCAAAAGTTTGCGGGACATGACACTTTATTCCTGCCTTTTGTTTCATATTTTCAATTTGTTTAATAGAGCTCAACGTACAGAGAAAAATAATATTTTCATCCAGTACCAATTCGCTATTACTAACTTTTTGGATTGTCCAAGTCTTCAACCTTAATCAAGAATAAGCAATCTAGCCTTTTGCCATTTAGAGGAATTTAAAAAATGATTTTATACTTTTTTAAAAAGCAAACAAGTTCTATACAGATATATCATCAAGAATTTGCAAACAAGGATTCCAAACTAGCCAAATCATTCTCTCTTAAGTGTTCCTAAACATACTAAAAGATGAACTTAAAACTGATATTAGATTTCACAAAAGTAATTTATAAAAAAAACAATAGCATAAAAATCAAATTGAAAAGAACAAAAGGGGTAAACTTTAGGGCAAAATTGAGCATATATATATATATATATATATATATATATATATATATATATATGTCTCCCTCATACATCAAAATAATAAAGAATATCAATAGATAAGTTACAGATTTACCTATAATCATGGAGAAATGGAGTAGAGTGCAGGAAGGCAGAAAGGACGAATTGATACTATTAGGATTTTTTATTGTACTAACAATGAAGCCTAGAAAATCAATTTCGAGAAAGAATGGGGGAATTTTTTTTTTTTTTAAGGCTACTATGTGTATAGAGTTTCTTACTGCACACATAGTGCTCTTTCTGTGTATATTATACACTTTTACCTATGATGAAATATATATATAGTCCAATCTTGCGTATATTTTACGCTCTTATTTTTTATTAGATAAAAAACATTTACTTTTTTTTTTGACTTTGACTAGATGTATTGTTATTGTAATACGATTAATGATTTGCGTAGATTCTACGCTTCATTCTTTGACTAAACATATACACATTTAACCCTTATTTGACTTTTTACTAAATATATTATTGTTGCAATATAAGTAATGGTCATTTTCCATTCAAGTACCAAAAGGCTAAGATATATTCTTGTTGTAATACAATTAATGGTCATTTTCCCTGCAATATCAAAAAGCTCTTTTATTAATGGTCATTTTCTATTCAATACCAAAATCTGTTTATATTTTATTTATTTTTGTCTCAAACGAATTAATATTTATGGGTTTTATCATTTAATATTCATATTGTTGTTGCAATATAATTAATGGTTATTTTTCATTCAATACCAAAAATCTCTTTTCATTTTATTAATGGTCATTTTCCATTCAACACCAAAAAGCTCTTTACATTTGCAGAAGTAATTTGTGTTAAAAAATCTTTATTCAAGAGATTAAAAACTATGACCTACCTCTGTATATGACTATTCCAAAACTTTTCACTACGCTCGAGGTCAAACTCCAAATAAGTTTATAATTGTCCTTTGTAACACCTTAAGAACTGTTTCCAATTGTTTTGCCTCTATTCTCTTAATATTCAATAGAGCTACCTTATAAATAATACCTTAATATAAACAAGACAACACCTGTAACAATTTGAATGTAATATCAATCAAGATCTTATCTTGGAACTTCTCCAAAAAAAAAAAATATTCATCACAAACTAAAATAACCCTAAATAACCAAACTACATTAATCAATCTTCACTGTAACAATCTTGTTTGTTTCAACACTTTTTTGAATTTATAACAATTGGTTGTTTTACACCTATAACAATACTTGACTGTTAAATAATATGATTTGACTATTATAGCAACAATATTCAAAAAACACTTTTTTTTTCATTTCTTAATGTTACAAAAAGATATTAAATTATTTAAATATGAAATATCTTAGAAAAGTTTTGTTCAACTGATCAAAATTTAATACAAATTCAATAAATTAACTAACTAAATGATGTTCTCTAAGAGTAGTGTTAAATATTCTTGAAAATAAATTTCTTATAAAACCAAAAATTTCTACGTAGAAAACTTTAATTATAAGTGTTGATACATACATTTTATAGAATAGCAATGTAACATCTCGTATCTAGACTTAACTAAGTTTAAGCTTAGAACAAGTATAATCAAATTTGGAAATAAGTAAGAAAATCTAGAAACTTTTCCAAATTTCAAAAGTGAGTTTTTGGTCATTTTCAAATGACCATAACTTCCATCTCAGGAGGATTTTGAGTGATTTATTTATGGATGGAAAGCTCGCTAGAACATCTTTCCAAAGACACAAAGTTTGCGAAATTTCGAGGTTGTGTGAGGGAGAATGACTTTCGGAAGTTGGACTGTTGGGCAGAGGAAATCCCGAATTCGAATTTGTTAAGGGTGTTTTGGTATTTTTGTAAATCAATTATTAATTTCGTTTAAAGGTTAATAAGTTGGGGTCTAATCTGATCCCAATCTGTTTTCACAATTAGAAAATAAGTTAGGGCTTTGAAAGAAAGGAGAAAAGAGGAGAAGGGAGAAGAAGACGCAAGATTGCCAAGAATTCGTTTCGTCAGAGGTGATCCCTTTGAGATATGTGGGATCTTTTGTGTTGGTTTACTTAACCCATACATCAATTTGTTTAAGTTTAAAGAAATTGAGTATTTATTCATGTTAGGATTTAAGTTCTCTAAAGAACATTTGATTTCTTGTTGATTTGATTGTTAGTTGTCATTGTTATTTAAATACTTGTTAATTCGAGTTATTTGAGTTGAATTTAGTAGTTATTGATAGTACCAATGGTCCTAATCGTTTAGTGAAAGATCTAGGAAGTTTTGGAGAGTTTAGAGATAAAAACGAGTTGAAAAATTCGTCAGACGCACCTGGGTAGGGGCAGGCACGGGCGCTCCTGCAGTGCGCCAGGAATTGGCCTCAGTCAATCAAGGCCTGGCGCGACGCGCCACCAGTGCACCAAAATCAGGCCTTAGTCAACTTAGGTTGGTGCAGCGCCACCAGTACCAGACCGGGCATTTCTTTATATTGCATTTATTTTAACTGTGTATATTGAATAAGAGTTAGTAGATCATGAGTTGAATAAAGCCAAGGTAAGTATTCATTCTTACTCCCTTTCAAGCCTAAGATTTGTATAACTTTCCAACTTGCATACTCGTACATTCAATGTACTGAAGCCAGTTGACTTGCATCTTTTTATGATGCAGACGCAGGTAAGCAGGATCTGCACGCGGTGTTTCGTTGATCCAGATCGAGCTCCAGATACAGTGGTGAGCCTTCTTGCATTCCGGAGGACATCCATTTCTTTTACTTGTAGTAGTTTAGTTTTAGGATGTTGTGGGGTCTGTCCCAACATCCCTCTTCAGTTAGTTTAGAGGCTTCGTGGACACTAGTATTTCAGTTGAGAGTTTATTGTTGCTTGTTGAGACTTGAGTGACGTCATGGCCAGATATCATAAGTACTTTCCTTTAAACATGTCTTATTTCTTGTTTAAGTTGAGTTTAGTCTTCCATTGAGTTAAGTAAGTCATGCTAAGGGTTCGCTTGAGGGTCAGCAATGGTCTTCGAGTGACGGCCACGTCCAGGGTGTAGGCTCGTGGCGTGACAACCAAATGCTAACTTCTTCACACTTTGTATACAAAGAAAAATCTTGATCAATCTCAATTGACAACTAAACTCAACTTCAAAATATGCATTTAAATTTGGGTTGACTTTATTAAACCACTTCATCCTCGAGAATGCACATCCACAATACACCCTTTTAAAGGAGTATATAGATGTGCATTTTAGTAATTATTCGTAAAACACACTCCTATTAAATTGAAGTATCTTGACGATCAGTGGCGAAAACTACCGTCGGCTAACACCCTTTGTCGGAAAACTACATTATATATAGGTCAAATCTTACTTTATATTGGTATACGTAAAATATCTTAAACACCAGCAAAATCAATGGAGACCTACAGCACAATGAAAAGGGTATTCATATATATATATATATATATATATATATATATATATATGAAGCTTACATAGTGATCAGATTTAATTCCTTGCTGTAATTTTTTTTAAATGCCTGAATTTTGACGTGAACAGATACTGAAAAATAGCTCGGTGACAATTGAGTGTAGAAGTACACAAGGGATGTAAGATTGAATCCCTATAGAGTTACTTTTTTTTTTAGTTTTACTATCCAATATTTGGCATCCTTCATGAAATTTCTGATTACGTTACTATAAATATCTAGACGCACCTATTATTAGTTAAAATTAAATATACCACTTGCTTCTTGTTATCCATATCAATCAGAAAAGGAAATTATAGCAGACATAGGCAGTTGGCTTATGAAGACAATTTCATAAAACAGAAATAGATCAATCAGAAAATTAATTACTTTTTTAAAAAACAAAAACACACACATGCTAATAAATATGGGTTCAAGGATAAAATCATACATATTAAAAAATAACATAATAAATGTACTTTTATTTCTATATTAAATATGATTAGTCCATAAAATTACAGTTGGTGTACTTAATATAATGTTTCTCTTTTGGGAAAGTGCACAAGTTCCCCTAGACTATGACTGAAATCTCGGAGACACATCGTAACTAATCTAAGGTTCTATTATCCCAAACTTTTTTTTGCTTACATAGAGTTTTCATTAGATATTGAGAATAAATAAGCATTTGAGGACACTATTTCTATCAAAATAAAGCCCTAAATGAATCCAATTTGTGGCGGTGCACTATTAATTTGAGAATCCCAACGGCGGACTTCATCGAGATCGTCAACATGTTGGCGGTGCACCATTAATTTTCTACAAACTGTCGAGTTTTATAGGATCCAAGCAGAAGATGCCTCGAGTCAAATGGCGGGGGAGGTCGGGTTCGCCGAACAGGTCGGCAGTTTGCCTACCGTACCTTTTTCTGCATGCATGCACTTTTTCAATCACTTTCCTACTTCCATTTCGTACAAACAATGACACTATTATTTTATTAATAACCTAAAACAAATTAAAGAGTTTTGGGTTGTCTCCTAACTCCTTAATTAACGTCGCGCCCGCGACGTAGTCAACTTTCAAACCTCATTCTTGGGCTTAGCCATGGTATCACTAGGAAAACCCCCTTGCTGTCTCGGATTTAGCTGAGACGAGATATGACCCATTTGGGTTTCTAACTGTTTGATCAAAACTGAATGGGAGGTGATGGTCTAACTAAGAGTGGACACATCCTCCTTCATGCCTTTCAGCATCTTGTACAACCCTTCAACATTTTTGAGGGTACGTGTAAGCATATCCTCAGAACATCCACCATCAGAATTCTTGGGATTTTGGCGCTCATGAGGAGGCACATCACTATCTTTCTCCACATATTTTCTATTTGGATTACAATTTCTCCATTCACGATCTCTATCTTTCCATCCTTCATCTCTACCCCAACCTTGATTTCCACCCTACCTAGGTTAGTTTGAACGATAGTCACCACCTTGGTTGGCTAGAAATTTCACCTCTTCATTATAGAGAGCTTCAAACTTCGTTTCCTCAGGACTAGTACTCCCGACTCCCACGACATTGACACCTCGTGCACCAGCCCTTATGACATTTTTTGATAGAAGTCAAGTTGTCATAGTCTTCTCCATGTTTTTGTCTCTCTCATTGTCCTTTGCAATTTTATCCTTAGATATCTAAAAGGTGAAAGGAGAGACTTGGTCTTCGCGAGTATACCACGCCCTGTTGATGGTTGTCATGCCTTTTAGAAGTTTAGTTGCTATTGCGTATGGTTGGTACATTAATCCTCGGGTGAGAGTTGGTCCGCGAGACCATTGTTTACCGAATCCAAACTTCGGTAGAAGTACTGCATAAGCACATTATCAAGAAAAACCATGGGTTGGACATTGTAATATCAACTTCTTGAATCATAGCCAAGTTTCGTGTAGAGTCTCTCCATTTAGACGCTAAAAGCTTTAAATGTTATCCCGAATAGTCATCATCTTCGAGGGAGTGAAAAACCTCCCATTGAATGCGATGATCAACTCCTCCCATGAAGTGATCAAATTTCATGGCCATTTAGCTAACCACCTACAAATCTCTCCCATAAGAGAAAATAGGAATAAACGCACTCTGACTGACTCTTTAGAGATGTTTTGAAAGAGAAGGGTCCGACAAACATTTACAAAATTTTGAAGATGTTCATAGATCTTCATGAGCCAATTTACTTAACAATCCATTTAGTTGCAATAGTTGCAACTTAGTGCTTGTAATATGGAATATTGCATTACCCTCATCTTGGGGTAATAGGATAGCTCCAACACCTCCAATGAGATGGGGGTCTTTGGCGTTTAGTTCTTGGACAAGTTGAGATTTCTGATATCATCTTTGTTGCCTACCTGGCTATTATTACTGCAGGTTACACTTATAGTTCCTTCTTGCAACACGTACACTTGAAACAAAGCTAAAAATTAAGTAAGAAATTACAACTAATAAGAATAAAAATCCAATTAAACTACAAGTCTACGTGACACCGCTCCCCGACAGCGGAACCATTTTGATGTTTATCGTGATCAACGACACTCACTTACGGTTTGGGTATCTACGATCGCTGATAGTTTAGTAACCAAACGAAGGGTTAGGATTATGTACCAAAAGAGCAATTTCGAGAAGATGTAGTTCTTAGTCGTAGCTAAAGAAATTTATGAATAAAAATAATGTAAATTAAAGGGCTGACACCAAAGTGTCAAATATAGATGGAGGGTTTTGTCATAAGTGTGATAAAAATAGTAAAAATCGAGAAAAAATCAACTATGGGGAAAGGTTCTTGGGGTGTGACCGCATTACAAGACGAGATAATTAGTTGGGTACATGCTTTCGATAGAAATATGCAAGATAATAGTGACTATGCTAAGCTTTAATTGGAAATAAGTTCTCTCTTGGGCAACTTACCCCGTTTCAAATGTGCTCCTCTCAGACACCCATTTGCAACATGAAGGCCAGCCTACGCCTTACCCCAATCACTCTCTTGAGCTAAATGTTATGATATGGAACAAGGGCTGAACCGCATGTCGACCCACTCTTTAGGCCATTAGTCTAGAGGTCATAGTATAGCAACCTCCCTCTCGGGCAAGTCGAAACATATGGGTGAGTTTGTATTTGCAACAACAAACCCATTAAGTTAAACCACAATCACTATGTGAAATCACTATCAAAATACACCTAACCTATCATCAGCAAGACCCAACAAAAATATAAATTCATATTTGCTAAATCACACCTCAAGAATGAGATTTTTTAGCCACACATTTAGCAATAACAAGTACACCTAAAATAATAATGAAATAAAATGGGTATAAGAAATTAAACCTTGATTTAAGCAAACAAAGAAGAATGGAGAAACTCACTTCCAACTTTGGGAAGATGAACATTGTCTTTCTTCAAGTCTCCTAAAACCCTCTCCAAATTTGAGAAAAAAATATCAGAAAAAATATTCTAAAATCTCAAAACTACGAAAATATTCGGATCTCTAAAAAATAAAAGCTACAACTAGTATTATAGCTTCTAGACTAAGTGTTGCGGCGGACCACTCGGTGAGGTTAGTCGCGATCGCCGAATAACTCGCTGATTCTCCCTTCTTCTGGTTCGTCGCCTTTTGGTGCTTGTCTTCAACATCTTCATGTTCTGGATCATTGGCCGGCATAGCATTGCTTTGCAAAACTATTCTGTGAATCGCCGACTACTCCATTCATCGCCTTTTTGATCCACTTTCTTCAGAACTTCGCATACTGGAACAAAGAACAAAATACATTCTTTTGGCGACTCGCCAAATGCACTTGGTGACGCTCAGGCTTAAACTTTCACGTTCTTTTCAGCCTTTCTATGACTTTTTGCGCGTAAGTTTCCATGCTTGCAATAAAACTTCAAAAACCTGAAACTTAAGAGTTTTTCATCAGATATTAAGACTAATAAACATTTGAGGACACTATTCCTATCAAAATAAATCCCTAAATGATTCGAATTTGTGGACTCATCAGTTAGCACTATTACATAGTTTATACAAGCTCAAATTTTCATTTGCAAAATCTCTTTTTTCCTCAAAGTTTCAGCGAATAAGGTCACTAATTCCTAAAAAGAAATAAAAATTAAATTGTTTAGTTATATCTAATTTCATAATATCTAAAACAAAAATATAATAAACAACTCAAATTGTAACCCAAAATTGAAGTTACTGACTCACTTATTTTACTTGAA
The DNA here is from genome assembly GCF_036512215.1 of Solanum lycopersicum. Taxonomy (NCBI): domain Eukaryota; kingdom Viridiplantae; phylum Streptophyta; class Magnoliopsida; order Solanales; family Solanaceae; genus Solanum; species Solanum lycopersicum. The sequence continues at coordinate 50,847,145 of NC_090801.1, read as the reverse complement.
CAAAGTGACACCCAAGACCTTCAAATCCTAGATCCGCCTTTGATTACAAGGTAGATATATCGTAAATTTATAAAATACCAAATGCTAATTTATCACACTTTGTATACCAAGGAGAATCTTGATCAATCTCAATTGATAACTAAACATTCAACTCAAAATATATGCATTTAAAAATTTTGATTTGGTTTTGAGTTGACTTCATTAAACACTTCATCCTCGAAAATGCGCAACTAGAATACACTCTCTTAAATGAATATGTAGATGTGCATTTTAGAAATTATTTGTAAAACACACTTATATTAAATTAAAATATGTTGATGATCAGTTGCGCAACTATAGCATGTTGAACATATATATATATACACACACACATATATATATATATATATATATATATATATATATATATTAATTATCAATCAGAAAAGGAAACTATAAGACACATTAGTAGTTGGCTTATGAAGACAATTTCACGAAACAAAAACAGATCAATTAGAGAATTAATTTTTAAATTTTTTTAAAAAAACACATGCTAATACACACAAGTTCAAGGATAAAATCATACATGTAAGAAAATAACATAATAAATGTACTTTCATTCCTAAATAAATAATTTTATACATTTTAAATAAATTTAATATTACAAATTTAAGGTTTAAAACTAAACTTACTGGGTTCGATCGAATACGTAACTAACGCATTGACTCAATCCCTACTTATGGGATGATGCGCAAATTTTAAGAATGACGACTTTAATTTAAGGTAATATTAAGTGTTCTTTAATTTATTAAGGAGAGTATTGAAGTATCATCACATTTTGGAAGGTAACATTACTATATTTATTTAATTTTCTTATGGAATTTATGAAAATTTTATGATATAGTATTTGATTATGAACTCAAAATAAACAACAAAAGTTTGTTGGATCGCGTATTTCAAAAATTTATATTTTTTGAATAAACTATCGGATCAATTAGTAATAAATTCTTGAGTAGATATATAGATATCACTATAATCTATCATTCTTTTACAAATTTCAAATTTAAATTATATAATGTTGACATAACTCGTGTCAATACATTAATTTTCAATGTAAAATATCTATATCTGTAATATGTGCCATTATGACTGCTTTATGCATAGCAACATATGTAGAAGGTATTTTCATGTAGTTGTAATTATCTAAGGAAGAATTTAGAATTAAATATATCCAATTAGAGCTATATACCACCAAAAGAGAAAAGAGAAAGAAAACAAGGAAAAAATTCATTTTACCTTTTCTTTTCCTTTATGCTCACATAAATGACAAATTATTAATCAGTTAAAAAAAGACAATTACAAAGTAAGAGATGAGAGAGGTCTATTATTTCACACATATATTTAGCTTTAGCATAGTCAAATTAAGAAATTTGTCGATCTATTAGCATTGTCTCTAACACCGGACATTCTTCCTATAAAATTTTCCTGCTTGACTTCCTCGTGGTGATCAAATGTCATGTCCGAAAACTTTTCGAGTTCAAGTAATTCTTCAGTAACTCTATATACCATTTTCATTGAAAACCTAAGAAAGTTAACACAAGGTCAACTCTCAAACTATTGAGATACCAGAAAAGTACGACAAATGAGCCCTATAAGGAAAAAACGACTAAAAGCACTACAAACCTACATATCAAAATATTTCAAATATGGAAAGATTCTTATCAAGCAAAAAACACATGAACACTTATCAGATTCCACCAACAAATGGTTAGGTAGGTAAAATCATTTGATACTATCAGGATGAAAGAGAAGCTTCGTTGGTGCTTCATATCCTTTTTCACTCTGAAGAAAAATATGAAGAACCCACAAGGTTTTCCTTTAATCCTAACAATGTCAAATAATTTTATGTGCCGGATATTTTTTTGGTGGAATCATATAAGCTTTCATATGCTCTTTGCTTGATACGAAGTTTCCCATATTTGGAATATCTTGAAATGCAGGTTTTTAGTATTTTGACTCGTTTTTTCCTTAATTATTGGTTATTTATCGTACTTGTGGGATCCTCAAAATCTGAGAGTCGACTTCTTGTTATGTTTGTTATATTTTCGATGAAGATGATAGTGATTTGAACTCAAAAGTTTGTCGGTAATAACAATTTATTCCTGCCTTTGTTTCGTATTCTCTTTGTTTTATAGAGCTCGACCTATAGAAAAAAATAATGAATATTTTCATCTAGTACCAATTTGCTATTACTAAAATATTTTTATTTTAACTAATAAAATAAATAAACATAAGAAATTTTATTTTCTAGATTTGGAACGTCAAATCAACAATTTTACTAGTTTTAAAATTAAAAAAATCCTAAGAAACCTATGTAATTATAGCATAACTCTAATCGAAAAGAAAAAGTGATTTTTTTTAAAAAAAAAAGTAAAGTAAATTATGAATAACTTTTATTAGTGTTTTAATCATCAGGCACTTTCTGGGTTGTTCAAGTCTTCAACCTTAATCAAGAATAAGCAATCTAGCCTTTTACTATTTAGAGGAATTTAAAAAATGGTTTTATCCTTTTAAGAAAAGCAAACATGTTCTATACAGATATATCATGAAGAATTTGCAAGCAAGGATCCTAAACTAGCCAAATCAATCTCTCTTAAGTGTTCTTGAACATACTAAGAGATGAACTTAAAACTGATGTTAGATATCACAAAAACAATTTATTAAAAAACAATAGCATGAAAATCAAATTGAAAAGAACAAAAGGGGCAAACTTTAGGACAAAATTGAGCATATATATATATATATATATATATATATATATATATATATATATTAGTTACAGATTTACCTATAATCGTGGAGAAAATGAGTAGAGTCTAGGAAGGCAGGAAGGACGAATTGACACTATTAGGATTCTTTAGTGTACTAACAATGAAGCCAAGACAAATGAATTTCGAGGAAGGATGGGAGGATTTTGTTTTTTTAAGGCTACTATGTGTATAGAGTTTCTTACTCTTTTTTTTGTGCTCTTTCTGTGTATATCCTTCAATTTTACCTATGATGGAATATATATAGTCCATTCTTGCGTATATTTTACGCTATAATTTTTTATTAGATAAATAACATTTAATTTTTTTTGACCTTTGACTAGATATATTTTTATTGTAATACGACTAATAATTTGCGTACATTCTACGCTTCATTCTTTGACAAAATATATAAACATTTAACCTTATTTAATATTTGACTAGATATATTGTTGTTGTAATATAATTAATGGTCATTTTCCATTCAATTACCAATAGGCTAAGATATATTATTGTTCTAATACAATTAATGGTCATTTTCCATTCAATATAAAAAAGCTTTTTTCATTTTAATATGGTCATTTTCCATTCAATATAAAAAACCTTTTTTCATTTAATTATTATGGTCATTTTCCATTCAATACCAACAACTCTTTTTATTTTTGTCTTTAATGAATTAATATTTATGGGTTTTATCATTTAATATTTATATTGTTGTTGCAATATAATTAATGCTCAATATTTTCCATTCAATACAAAAAATCTCTTTTCATTTTATTAATGGTCATTTTTCATTCAACGCCAAAAAGCACTTTTTATTTGCATAAGTAATTTGTGTGAAAAAATCTTTATTCAAGAGAATAAAAAATATGACCTGCCTCTCTACATGACTATTCCTAAACTTTCCACTATGCTCGTGGTCAAACTCCAAATAAGTTTATAATTGTCCTTTGTAACACCTTAAGAACTGTTTCCAATTGTTTTGCCTCTATTCTCTTAATATTCAATAGTGCTACCCTATAAATGAATACCTTAATATAAACAAGACAACACCTTTAACAATTTGAATGTAATATCAATCAAGATCTTATCTTGGAACTTCTCCAGAAAAAAAAAATAGTCATCACAAACTTAAATAGCCCTAAATAACCAAACTACAATAATCCAACTTCACTGTAGCAATTTTGTTTGTTTCAACACATTTTTGAACTTTATAACGATTGGTTGTATTACACCTATAACAATACTTGACAGTTAAATAATATAATTTCACTATTATAGCAACAATATTCAAAAAGCACTTTTTTTTCATCTCTTAATGTTACAAAATGATATTTAATTATTTAAATCTTAAATATCTTAGATATGTTGTTAACCTGATTAAGATTTAATACAAATTCAATAAATTAACTAACTAAATGAAGTTCTCTAAGAGTTGTGTTAAATCTCCTTGAAAATTAACTTCTTATAAAACTGAAACTTTCTACGTAGAATACTTTAAATATAAGTGTTGATACATACATATAGAATATCAATATAACATCTCGTATCTATAATTAACTAAGTTTAAGCTTAGAAAAACAAGAATAATCAAATTTTGAAATAAGCAAGGAAATCTTGAAAATTTTCCAGATTTCAAAAATGTGTTTTTGGTCATTTTCAAACAACCATAACTTCCATATCATGAGGATTTTGAGTGAGTTATTTATATGGATTGAAATGTCATCAGAAAATCTTTCCAAAGACTCCAAGTTTGCGAAAATTCGAGGTCGTATGAGGGAGATATGACTTTCGAAAGTTTAACTATTGGGCAGAGGAAATCCCGAATCCGAATTTGTTAAGGGTGTTTTTGTCTTTTCCTAAATCAATTAATAATTTCTCTTTAAGGGTAATAAGTTGGGGTCTAATATGATCCAATTCAGTTTTCACAAATAGAAAAAAAGATAGGTCTTTAAAAGAAAGAAGAAAAGAGGAGAAGGGAGAAGAAGATGCAAGAACGCCGATAATTCGTAGCGTGAATTTCGTCGGGGGTGATCCCTTTGAAGTGTGCGGGATCTATTTGTGTTTGTTTACTTCACCCATACATCAATTTGTTTCAGTTCAGCGAAATTGAGGATTTATTCATTTTAGGAGTTAAGTTCTCTAAAGAACGTTTGATTTCTTGTTGATTGGGATGTTGGTTGTCATTGTTGTTTAGATACCAGTGCACCAGAATCAGGCCTCAGTCAACTAAGGCTGGTGCGTCGCGCCACCAGTACCCGGCCTGGTTTTTTTTGTCCAGCTTTCATAGTTTAGCCCTTTAAAGTTAACATCCTCCAATGAATTCCAATCACTTCAAATAATCTCTAAACACCTAGAAATCATCTAGGAACTCAAATTGAAACCTTGAATTTATAATCCGTTCAAGGACAGTTAAGATCAATGAGTTGAGAGTCAAGTCTAAAGTTAAGAAGTAAGTTAAAGTTAAGTCAGCATGTTTCAGTATTTCTTTATATTGCATTTATTTTAATTGCGTATATTAAATAAGAGTTAGTAGATCATGAGTTGAACAGAGTCATGATGAGTATTCATTCTTACACCCTTTCAAGCATAAGATTTGTATAGCTTTCCAACACAAATACTCCTACATTCAATTAACTGATGCTAGTTGGCCTGCATCATTTTATGATGCAGATGCAGGTAACCAGGATCAGCATGCAGCGTTTTGTTGATCCAGATTGAGCTCTAGAGTCAGTGGTGAGCTTCCTTGCATTCCAGAGGACATCCATTTCTTTTATCCGTAGTAGTTTAGTTTTAGGATGTTGGGGGGGGGGGGGGGGGTCTGTCCAACATCCCTCTTCAGTTAGTTTAGAGGCTTCGTAGACACTAGTATTTCAGTTGAGTGTTTATTGTTGCTTGTTGATACTTGACTGACGTCATGGCCAGATATCATAAGAAGTAATTTCCTTTAAACATGTCTTATTTCTTGTTTAAGTTGAGTTTAGTCTTCCGCTGAGTTAAGTAAACCATGCCAAGGGTTCGTTTGAGGGCTAGCAATTGTCTTTGAGTGCCGGCCACGTCGAGGGAGTAGGCTCGGGGCGTGACAACCAAATGCTAACTTCTTCACACTTTGTATACAAAGAAAAATCTTGATCAATCTCAATTGACTACTAAACTCAACTTCAAAATATGCATTTTAACCTCTTAATTTGGGTTGACATCATTAAACACTTCTTCCTCGAGAATGCACATCTAGAATACACCCTCTTAAAGGAGTATATAGATGTGTATTTTAGTAATTATTCGTAAAACACACTCACATTAAATTGAAGTATCTTGACGATCAGTGGCGAATACTACCTTCGGTCGAACACCCTTCCTCGAAAAATTACATTATATATAGGTCAAATTCTGCTTCATATTGGTATATGTAAAATATCTTAAAAACCAGCAAAATCAATGGAGACCTATAGCACAATGAAAAGGGTATTCATTATATATATATATATATATATATATATATATATATATATATATATATATATATATATATATATATATATATATATATATAAAGATTATCCATGAGGACTCATGCCTCCAACTAAACCATTTGGGGAATTGAGTTCTTTGAGATTGAGTACATCCCATTTAATTCAAATCTTTTTCTTTTAATGTTATTGTGACGGAACGTGACACTCCTATCCAATATAGTGTAGGAATGTGACACTCTGATCCAATTATATAGTGCCGGAATGTGACACTCCAATCCAATTATATTGTGTCGGAACGTGACACTCCGATCCATTTATACCGTGTCAGAACGTGACATTCTGATCCAATTGTACCATTAATTTATCATTTATTGTTAGCACTTTCGATTCATTGATAATATTTCATTAAGCTTCTTTATTCCAGGCATCACTTTGATACATAGGGTTCAAGAATAGAAATTCCACGGTCTCGGGATTTCAGACCAATCACAAAACACACTACCAAGCCACACAACCACAAAATCAAGTAAATAGAAAACTTCGCAATATAGTTCAATGCATATCAATCGCTATTAAGAGTTTACTATCAAATAGCATAAAACATAACCTACCTCCATCGAAGAACCGAAGTCAACCAACTACTTCTCCAATGCTTTTCCTTTCCTCAATGCTTCCGAACCTTTCCAATCTATCAAGTGTATATGCATAATTTGTAAGTTCGCAATACTATAAATACTCATGTTATTATATGTCTAGCCTAAACCCAAGAACTCTCTGAATTCTATAATCATTTTCCTAAAGTTCAAATATAAGGATAAGTCTCAATTAGCATAACTTTCATGTACTACACCTTTCAATATATCAAATTTTTGTTTATAAGATGGTAATGCTACCTCTATAATGATACCAGTGGCAACCAACACATGAACCTACCAAATAAACTAACCAAGAAAAACCAATATCACACCGAAACCAATGAAATCCATTCCAAAGCACGAACATAACAATGACTTTTCAATATTGTAAATTTTTCACCAATACTCCACTTATTGTTTTAATAATAATTTACATTACTTTAATCATTAAATGATTCCCCTTTAACCAATCAATTTTAATATTGTCCCCACGTTCAATTGTAACAATATATTTACCCACATGTAATTCCTATCTAATAAAATAACAATAAAATGCATTCTCTCCTAAACAAACGATCAACATACAACTAGTTGTTAAACCACGCTTTTATAGGGATAAAACACAATTGATTAATTTATTACTTAATGTTAAAATAATATTTTCTTCTAACATATTAGCAATATACAAATTCAAGTATTGAAGTTTCTACCTGGGGAAATCGTCCGCCTCCTGCCAATCGTGTTGCCATCGTTAAGTTCCTTTTGAGTTTATGACTCAAGATAGGAACCCTGATTATTATTATGAATAATTATAAAAGTTTGAAAGTAACCCACTATAAATTATAATGTTATTTTATTTAACCACCAACTACATAAATTATTAAAAGTACTCCATTAATTCTATAATTGTAGTCATGAATTGTAATGACCTGTTTAGTCGTTTTGAGCAGTAGATTTTATTTCTGGAAAAACAGGCTGAGGCGACGGACCCCACGATGGACAATCATGGGCACGACGGACCGTCGCAGGGTCTCGTTTCAAAACACTTAGAAAATTTGAAATTGGGTAATGAAAATCGACTCTCTGAACTTCGTAACGGAATAGCAGGATGGACCGTCACAGGTGTAACGGACCGTCACAGACCCTTCAGAGAAATTGAGTCTCTGAACTCTATGACGGGGCAGCAGGACGGACCGTCGCAGGCGCGACGGGCCGTCACAGGCTGCGTAAATCCCAGTCTGAGTCGGAATTCCTCAATTGTTTTAAGGGACGTTTTTGACTATTCCTGCTTTAATTATAAAGTTAGTGGGTTAATGTTAACAAGTCTAATTACTTGGGGGTTAAAAGAGGTAACCTTAAGTTAAGTGGGTTATTATTGCCATCTTTTATTCTTAATTATATACTAATTAGGGTAAAAGAAAGAGTGTTGGAATAAGAAAATTTGAAAGCACAAGAGAGGGAGAAAACGAACGAACAGGGAGAGAAGAAGAACAAAGCTTTGGGAATTTGCTTGCTTGATCACTAGTCTTCGGTGGAGGTAGGTTATGGTTTCTCTTACGATATTCGTAGTAAACTCTTAATAGAGAATGATATGTATTGATAATATTGTAAACCCTGCTATGTGCTTAATTGTATGCATGCATGAATGTAATTATATAATTGTGATTATATAAGCATGATGAAGTTATTGAATCCCAAATCTTGTAAAACCCTAATATCTTTGTTAATGATGAGGCCATGGTATAAAAGAAGGCGTGATGAACTAAAATAATGAGATTGATGATGCCTTGGTAAGAAAGAAGACTTGATGAATTGATAGAAGGAGATTAGGGGATCGGGTGTCACGAACCGACACGTAGATTTAGGGGATCGGGTGTCACGAACCGACACGTAGATTTAGGGGATCGGGTGTCACGAACTGACAGGTAGATTTAGGGGATCGGGTGTCACAAACCGACACGTAGATTTAGGGGATCGGAGTGTCACGTATCGACACAAGAGGATTGATGAATATGAGGGAGTGGAGTGTCACGTACCGACACAAGAGAAATAAAGATAATGAATCTTGAAAGATGTAATATACTCAATCGAATGAACATAATTCCCAAATGAGTATGGTATTGAGGCTTGAGTCCTCATGTGTGAACTTGACGGTAATTGTTAATGATATAGTACTTGCTGTTGCTACATGTTGAGTATCATAGTTGATTTTATGATATTACTTGGTATATATTGATTTCTATTTTGAGTTGGCCGATGATATCTACTCAGTACCTGTGTTTTGTACTGACCCCTACTTTTATGTTTTCTTCTTGTTTATTTGTGGAGTGCAGCAAACGTGCCGTCATCTTCGACTCAACAGTAACTCTAGCCAGTCTTCATTACTCCGGATATCAGGGTGAGCTAATGCTTCTAGCTTGGACTGGATCTTCCTCTTCATGTCTTGATGCCTTGAAGTTCCGGCATGGACTAGCTTTTATGTATTTTTAGCTTCTTAGAAACTCTTAGATTTAGTAATTTGAAGTAGATGTTCTTGTGGTGATGACTTCCAGATTTTGGGGATAATAATAGTTATTGATTTTATTAATGAGTTTAAGTCTTCCGCATTACGTTCTGTTGATATTATATTGAAATGTTTAAGGTTTAGATCGGTTGGTTCGCTCACATAGGAGGGTAAGTGTGGGTGCCAGTCGCGGCCCGGTTTTGGGTCGTGACAAACTTGGTATCAGAGCATTAGGTTCGTTGGTCTCATCACATAAGAACGAGTCTAGTAGAGTCTTATGGAACGGTAGGGGGACGCCTTTACTTTTCTTTGAGAGGCTATAAGACTTTAGGAAAATTCCATTCTTCTTTCTTTCTTTCGTGCTATTACTTGGGTCCAATTTGTATCTAGGTGATACAAATTGGTATCTGACCATCTTCACTCTATTTCGCAGATGGTTAGAACTAGAGCAAGAACCGCGCCAACACCAGCACCGGCGGAACAAGGTGCGTCTGAGCCAGCCACTGGGGCTGTATCTAGAGGAAGTAGTAAGAGAGGGTGAGGAAGGGGAGAATGAACAAGTGCAAAATGAGGAATTGCCACCCCAACCAACCCCAGAGATGATCAATCAGGTTCTCACTTATCTTAGTGGGTTGTATGATCAGGGTCAGGCACCTCCAGTGTTTTCTGCACCAACACCCCCGGTTTCAGAGGTACAACATGCAGCCACTATGGCTCCTCGTATGGATGCCTCATTGGACATAGACACTTTTCCACGTCTGACTACTGGGCCTATAATGACAAATGATCAGCATGAACTTTTCAGTAAGTTTTTAAAATTGAAACTTCCAGTGTTCAAGGGTGCTAAATCTGAGGATGCTTACGATTTTCAGGTTGACTGTCATGAGCTACTACATAAGATGGGTATAGTAGAACGGTTTGGTGTTGAGTTCGTGAGTTATCATTTTCAAGGGAACGCCAAAATGTGGTGGCGGTCACATGTTGAGTGTCAACCAAAAGAGGCACCACCTATGACTTGGGCCTGGTTCTCTAGCTTGTTTATGGAGAAGTATATCCCCCCGGACTTTGAGGGATAGGAAAAGGGATGATTTCTTGAGCCTAGAGCAAGGTAGGATGTCGGTCAATGCATATGAGGCTAAGCTTTGCGCACTATCCAGATATGCCACCCAACTTTGTTTTAGTCCACAAGAGCGGATTCGTCGTTTTGTGAAGGGGTTGAGGTCAGAGTTGCGGATTTCAGCCTTACCGGTAGCGGCTACGGCAAAATCCTTCCAAGAAGTGGTAGATTTCGTGGTAGAGGTGGAAGGAGTGAAGCCAGATGAATTCACCATGGCATCAACATCAAAGAGGTTTCGAAAGGGAGGTGAGTTTAATGGTTCTTACTCTAGAGGACAGGGTTCCGAAGGTTACTCAGTTCGACCCATTCAGTCTTCACTAAAGACTGTAGTTGGGGGTCCACCTCAGACCGGTCAACACTTCTCTGAAAGACCTATGCTTGACTCTAGAGAGTGTTATGGATGTGGGGAGACTGGACATATTAGGAGGAATTGTCCCAAACAGAGTTATAGACCCCCAATAGCTAGAGGTAGAGGTGGTCATAGTAGAGGCCGTTATTCTGGAGGATGTTGTGGTCGAGGTAATGGTGGTCACCAAAACGGCCGGGGTGATGGGCAAACTAGAGCCACTACATCACAACATGGTAGGGGCAATGGACAGACAAACGATAGGGCCCATTCTTACGCTTTCCCTGGGCGGTCTGAAGTGGAGGCATCTGATGCTGTCATCACAGGTAATCTTCTGGTTTGTGATTGCATGGCTTCTGTATTGTTTGATCCTGGATCCACATTTTCTTATGTATCTTCCTCATTTGCTAATGGTCTAAATTTACATTGTGAATTACTTGATATGCCTATTCGTGTTTCTACTCTGGTGGGTGAGTATGTGGTAGTTGAAAAGGTATATAAGTCTTGTTTAGTGAACTTTGTGGGGAGCAACACTTATGTAGATTTGGTTATCTTAGAAATGGATGATTTTGATGTAATTCTTGGTATGACTTGGCTTTCTCCGCAATTTGCAATCTTGGATTGTAATGCTAAAACGGTGACGTTAGCCAAGCCTGGGACAGATCCGTTAGTGTGGGAGGGTGACTACACTTCCAATCCGGTGCGTATCATCTCCTTTCTTCATGCTAAGAAAATGGTTAGTAAAGGGTGTTTAGATTTCTTGGCACATCTCAAGGATGACACTACCCAAGTACCTTCGATTGGGTCGGTTTCGGTGGTCCGTGAGTTTCTGGATGTGTTCCCTGCAATCTTCCTGGTATGCCACCAGATAGGGATATTGACTTCTGTATTGATCTTGAACCGGGTATTCTCCCCATTTCTATACCCCCTTATAGAATGGCTCCCGCGGAGTTAAGAGAGTTAAAAGCCCAACTTCAAGAGTTGTTGAGCAAAGACTTCATTAGACCAAGTGCATCTCCTTGGGGTGCTCCGGTTTTGTTTGTAAAAAAGAAGGATGGGAGTTTTCGGATGTGCATAGACTACCGGCAGTTGAACAAGGTAACCATAAAGAACAAGTATCCTCTTCCTCGCATTGATGACTTGTTCGATCAGTTACAAGGTGCTTGCGTCTTCTCTAAGATTGACTTGAGATCCGGTTATCATCAATTGAAAATACGGGCAACGGATGTGCCAAAGACTGCTTTTCGAACGAGGTATGGGCATTACGAATTTGTAGTGATGTCTTTTGGTCTTACAATGCCCCTGCTGCGTTCATGAGCTTGATGAACGGGATTTTTAAGCCATATTTGGACCTCTTCATGATCGTATTTATTGATGATATACTGATATACTCAAAGAGCAAGAAGGAACATGAGGAGCATTTGAGAATGGTATTGGAAATGTTGAGGGAGAAAAAGCTTTATGCCAAGTTCTCTAAATGTGAGTTTTAGCTAGATGCAGTGTCCTTCTTGGGGCACGTGGTTTCTAAGGATGGAGTGATGGTGGATCCTTCTAAGATTGAGACAGTGAAGAATTGGGTAAGACCTACTAATGTTTCAGAAATAAGGAGCTTTGTTGGGTTAGCTAGCTACTACCGCCGATTTGTCAAGGGATTCTCTTCTATTGCTTCCCAACTGACGAACTTGACTAAGAAAAATGTTCCATTTGTATGGTCGGATGAGTGTGAGGAAAGCTTTCAGAAGCTCAAGACTCTGTTGACTACTGCACCAATTCTCACCTTGCCAGTGGAAGGTAAGAATTTCATTGTCTATTGTGATGTATCCTATTCGGGTTTGGGTGCAGTGCTAATGCAAGAGAAGAATGTGATTGCTTATGCTTCAAGATAATTAAAAGTGCATGAACGTAACTATCCAACTCATGATTTGGAATTGGCCGCGGTAGTGTTTGCATTAAAGCAATGGAGACACTATTTATATGGGGTTAAGTGTGAGGTCTATACGGATCATCGTAGCGTACAGTATGTCTTTACTCAGAAAGATTTGAACTTGAGACAGAGGAGATGGATGGAACTACTGAAGGACTACGACATCACTATCTTGTATTCTCCGGGAAATGCTAATGTTGTGGCAGACGCCTTAAGTAGAAAGGCAGGGAGCATGGAAAGTCTAGCTCACTTGCAAGTTTCTAGACGTCCGTTGGCTAGAGAGGTTCAGACTCTGGCTAACGACTTGATGAGGTTAGAAGTGAATGAGAAGGAAGGATTGTTGGCTTGTGTGGAGGCAAGATCTTCTTTTCTTGACAAGATTAAGGGAAAGCAGTTTGAGGATGAGAAACTAAGCAGAATCCAAGATAAAGTATTGCGAGGAGAGGCTAAGGAAGCACAAATCGATGAGGAAGGTGTTTTGAGAATCAAGGGAAGGGTATGTGTGCCCCGTGTTGATGATTTAATCCACACTATTCTTACAGAGGCTCATAGTTCCGGATATTCTATACATCCTGGTGCAACCAAGATGTACCGTGACCTAAAGCAACACTTTTGGTGAAGCAGAATGAAGCGTGATATTGTTGATTTTATTGCCAAATGTCCAAACTGTCAGCAAGTAAAGTATGAACACCAGAGGCCCGGAGGAACACTTCAAAGAATGCCCATTCCTGAGTGGAAGTGGGAAAGGATTGCAATGGATTTCGTGGTTGGTCTTCCAAAGACAATGGGTAAATATGACTCTATTTGGGTGATTGTTGATAGGTTAACTAAGTCTGCTCATTTCATTCCGGTCAAAGTGACTTACAATGCAGAGAAGTTAGCCAAAATTTATGTCTCAAAAATTGTTCGGTTGCATGGGGTTCCACTCTCCATCATATCAGATAGAGGTACGCAGTTTACTTCTAAGTTTTGGAAAACATTGCATGCGGAATTGGGTACTAGGTTGGACCTTAGTACTGCTTTCCATCCTCAGACTGATGGTCAGTCTGAGCGAACGATTCAAGTGTTGGAGGATATGCTTCGTTCATATGTGATAGAATTTGGTGGTCATTGGGATAGCTTCTTACCCTTAGCAGAGTTCTTCTACAACAATAGCTATCACTCAAGCATTGATATGGCCCCATTTCAGGAACTATATGGGAGAAGATGTAGGTCTCCCATTGGGTGGTTTGATGCATTTGAGGTTAGACCTTGGCGTACTGACCTTCTGAGAGAATCGTTAGATAAAGTGAAATCTATTCAAGAAAAGCTTTTAGAGGCGCAAAGTAGACAGAAGGAGTATGCAGATCGGAAGGTTAGAGACTTGGAGTGTATGGAGGGTGAACAAGTCTTACTGAAAGTCTCGCCCATGAAAGGGGTGATGCAGTTTGGAAAAAGGGGTAAACTAAGCCCAAGGTATATTGGTCCCTTCGAGGTTCTGAAGCGCATAGGGGAGGTGGCTTATGAGTTAGACTTGCCTCCAGGGCTGTCCGGAGTGCATCCGTTATTCCATGTGTCTATGTTGAAAAGATACCATGGGGATGGAAACTACATCATTCGTTGGGACTCAGTTTTGCTTGATGAGAATTTGTCTTATGAGGAGGAACCTGTTGCCATTCTAGATAGAGAAATTCGCAAGTTGAGATCAGGGGAGATTGCATCCATCAAAGTTCAATGGAAGAATAGACCCGTTGAAGAAGCCACTTGGGAGAAGGAGGCAGATATGCGAGAAAGATACCCCCACCTGTTTACAGATTCAGGTACTCCTTTTCGCCCTTGTTTTCCTTCTTGTGATCGTCCGGGGACGAACGATGGGTAAATTGGTATCTATTGTAACGACCTATTTAGTCGTTTTGAGCAACAGATTTTATTTCTGGAAAAATAGGCTGAGGCGACGGATCCCACGACAGACCGTCATGGGCACGACGGACCGTCGCAGGGTCTCGTTTCAAAACACTTAGAAAATCTGAAATTGGGTACTGAAAATCGACTCTCTGAACTTCGTAACGGAATGGCAGGACGGACCGTCACAGGTGTGATGGACCGTCACAGACCCTTCAGAGAAATTGAGTCTCTGAACTCTGTGACGGGGCAGCAGGACGGACCGTTGCAGGCGCGACGGGCCGTCATAGGCTGCGTAAATCCCAGTCTGAGTCGGAATTCCTCAATTGTTTTAAGGGACGTTTTTTACTATTCCTGCTTTAATTATAAAGTTAGTGGGTTAATGTTAACAAGTCAAATTACTTGGGGGTTAAAAGAGGTAACCTTAAGTTAATTAGTGGGTTATTATTGCCATCTTTTATTCTTAATTATATACTAATTAGGGTAAAAGAAAGAGGGTTGGAATAAGAAAATTTGAAAGAACAAGAGAGGGAAAAAACGAACGAACAGGGAGAGAAGAAGAACAAAGCTTTGGGAGTTTGCTTGCTTGATCACTAGTCTTCGGTGGAGGTAGGTTATGGTTTCTCTTACGATATTCGTAGTAAACTCTTAATAGCGAATGATATGTATTGATAATATTGTAAACCCTGCTATGTGATTAATTGTATGCTTGCATGAATGTAATTATATAATTGTGATTATATAAGCATGATGAAGTTATTGAATCCCAAATCTTGTAAAACCCTAATCTCTTTGTTAATGATGAGGCCTTGGTATAAAAGAAGGCGTGATGAACTAAAATAATGAGATTGATGATGCCTTGGTAAGAAAGAAGGCTTGATGAATTGATAGAAGGAGATTAGGGGATTGGGTGTCACGAACTGACATGTAGATTTAGGGGATCGGGTGTCACGAACCGACACGTAGATTTAGGGGATCGGGTGTCACGAACTGACACGTAGATTTAGAGGATCGGGTGTCACGAACCGACACGTAGATTTAGGGGATCGGGTGTCACGAACCGACACGTAGATTTAGGGGATCGGGTGTCACGAACCGACACGTAGATTTAGGGGATCGGGTGTCACGAACCGACACGTAGATTTAGGGGATCGAGTGTCACGAACCGACACGTAGATTTAGGGGATCGGAGTGTCACGTACCGACATAAGAGGATTAATGAATATGAGGGAGCAGAGTGTCACGTACCGACACAAGAGAAATAAAGATAATGAATCTTGAAAGATGTAATATACTCAATCGAATGAACATAATTCCCAAATGAGTATGGTATTGAGGCTTGAGTCCTCATGTGTGAACTTGACGGTAATTGTTAATGATATAGTACTTGCTGTTGCTACATATTGAGTATCATAGTTGATTTTATGATATTACTTGGTATATATTGATTTCTATTTTGAGTTGGCTGATGATATCTACTCAGTACCCGTGTTTTGTACTGACCCCTACTTTTATGTTTTCTTCTTGTTTATTTGTGGAGTGCATCAAACGTCCCGTCATCTTCGACTCAACAGTAACGCTAGCCAGTCTTCATTACTCCGGATATCAGGGTGAGCTAATGCTTCTAGCTTGGACTGGATCTTCCTCTTCATGTCTTGATGCCTTGAAGTTCCGGCAGGGACTAGCTTTTATGTATTTTTAGCTTCTTAGAAACTCTTAGATTTAGTAATTTGAAGTAGATGTTCTTGTGGTGATGACTTCCAGATTTTGGGGATAATAATAGTTATTGATTTTATTAATGAGTTTAAGTCTTCCGCATTACGTTCTGTTGATATTATATTGAAATGTTTAAGGTTTAGATCGGTTGGTTCACTCACATAGGAGGGTAAGTGTGGGTGCCAGTCGTGGCCCGGTTTTGGGTCTCGACATGAATAGTCCAAGATATCCATTTAGAATATATCGAAAGTATTTTATGAACTAAAATCTCTGTTACTCTAAATGACCAAATTGGTCATTAGAAATATTTATTTGAAAGAATGCGCGAAGTGCGGCCAAGTTCTCTAGTATACAAAATATAGAAGGTTTCAGTGCAATTTAAGTCATCAAAGTATACTAAACCAAGTATGCAATTTAGTCATAAATGAACATATTTAAGCACGTCAAACATTTTTATATAAAACTAATATGTATTCGTATAGATTTTCCAATTCAACTTCATAAAAAAAATTATTCAACCTTAAGCATCTTGTGGCTTATTCTTACATGAACTCCGATTGTGACCTGCCATTCCACAAGTACTGCTTGTATTTTTCCCCTTAGTTCTCGATAACTCTTTGTTGTTTTTTGTGAGGCTTATTCTTTGGCGTGCCAGAAGGTCGATTAAATTTTGAACGTAATACTTCATCAGCACATACGCTTTTCGAAATCAGTCATTCAGTTTTATCTGGTAAAGGATGCATAGGCATATTATATGTTTTCAACATAGTCTTCGGTTTGTATAAGTTAGAGCAATGGTCATCTGGTGGTAGGCTTTTCCACTTCAATACAGCCCAAAGATGTTTACAAGGTATTTCCTCATACTGAAATCTCCCACAGGTGCAAGTTATTTTTCTTAAAACAGACTACATAATATCTTCCATCATCATTAAGATTGTGCACATATTCAGTCGACGGAACAACCTGCTCATGTATAAAGAAAATAAAAATAATCGCTATATACTAATCTATAATGTACAGTAAACTAGTAACACGTTACTAATTATACAATTATTCATTAATATTACTGTCATTCTTGTGCTCATTGCTTCATTGTCTTCTAGTATTTCATGATAATTTCCAATGAATGGTGTAAATGTGCATGTTGCCTCCTTCTTGTAGTCATGATTCCATCTTCCAAACATTAGTCTTACTTCTTTAAGAAATTCAAAGATAAGCATTCTCTCGTTGAAACAAGTATAACATTGATATTCTCAGCAATATTTGATGTCATGTGCCATCCTCTATGGACTTGTACATAACATATTACATCTACCTTTTCTACTGTATCCATTAACATATCAAATTCATTATGCATGTAAGCCTTTGTCATTGTATAGAGTACATCAGATAACTTCTCATGAGATTTTCTAAACATTTTTTGAACATTATTCTGTAAGTGTCACACACACAATGTGGTACATTATCATATACATTTGTTACATCCTTTGTAATGCTCTTATTGCTAACGGACACAACACACATGTTACACCTCTCGCCATATGCTTCTTTGAGTGCTAAAAAAACAGGTCCAAGCAGCATCATTCTCTGAATCAATAATACCATACACCAATGGAAATATATGTCCTACAATTAGATCAATATACGATTTATTTTTCATAACAAAAACATATATTAAACTGTAAATATAAAAAGGTTCACGGATATACAAATACTGTAATTTATGTGTGTACCAAAGCCATCTGTCTTGCTTATTGTAGCAAAAGTTCAATTATATGGTCCTTTCAGGTGACTATCATCCACCAAGACTACTGCTCTACTGTGCATAAATCCCCGTATAAATGTATTCAATGCAACAAATATATACAAGAACTCATTATTAATAATCTTTTCATACGTATATGAGATCTCAGGTAAGTGTTATCCATCATATACAAATAAGCAGGTAAGTTTGCATATAATCCAGCTGGGTGTACCCCTCAAAGATTCCAAAGCTTTCTCTTTGGCCGTTCAAGCCAACATATAGTTAACATCAACTCCAAAATCAATCTTAACATCTTTTTAATGTCAGATGGTGTATATTTACGCTTGTGATCTACCAATTTAGGCTTCACAATCCCTCCAATCAAATTGCTAGTTGCCTGTCGTTGTGAATAACTTCTATCTTTTAAAGGACATGTATGCTCTGTGTTGAATGCTCGAACTGTGAACATTTCAGATTTGTTGATATTAGAGGCCTTCATTGACCATTCACATCCCTCAGAATAACATTTTAGTGTATAACTACAGGATATTTTCATCACATTTAATTTGTCACGACAGGAATCTAGACCCCAGACGAGATCGACGTCGTTGACCTCTAAGAGGTCGTAAACAAACCTACTTATATCATTCTTACTTTACATAGGTTAATTTTAACGGAAAATTTGAAACTTTTGATTCTTTAAACATACTTGAAATTTCATATACGTTCATCATCAACCATCTAACATTAAAGAGATAAGAAACTGAAAGAAATAATTCATTAAGTATTAATTGTATAATGGCCAAAATAGCACCAATACAAAGTCTGAACCAAAACAGGAAAGAAACGTGTTCCACTAGCTCAACTCTAAAACTACGCTAGAATGTAAAACAGTAGCATCCTCGAAAGCATAAGGACTCACCAAACTCCGGATGAATGCTGACGTCCGGATAGCTGTAACAACGAACCTGTAGCTCTACCGCCCACCTGTGCCTACACTTAAAAGTAGATGTTTGTATTGAATTAGTACACACTTGTACTATGTATGGGTATTTGCAAGCACACACCAAGGACATGCATGAGAAAAATTAGCTCTTTTCTAACGACATGATTTTCGGAATTCAAGTCAGTAGAATTGCCAAATTGAGATTAGGAAAGTTATGCCATGAGAGTAATATGTACCATTATAATTATTGTATTGCACACAACACATAACATCTTCATATAGCACATATCATAGCACATAACATATAACACATAACTTCTTTCATATTATTCATTCATATGCCATGAGACCTTGTTATCATGGACTTAAAATTAAGACCTTCCAAAATAAGGGCTCAACATATGGGACCTCAACTAGGGAGCCTTCTTTAGCAAACACAGAGTCTGTTTCATTCATTCATACGTATTTCACTTCAGTTCATTCATAGGCCAGTGTGAACACCAACTATACCTAGGATGTAGTTTAAGACTTTCATCGGGTTTGATGTGCAATGATGAGGAATAACCTATATTATTACCTGAATCTAGCTCACCTCTTGATTATTCTATCCTAACACCTTCGTATCATTCATATATTTATATGATTCATTTGAGGCTCACCTCATTAATTCATTGGGAACTTTAACTTTAACAAACATAGATCATGTGAGCATCATTAAATCCAATGTCTCCCTCACACTGTAATGAGGTGGAATTACCAGTCAAAGTTACTCAATAACATGCTAGCGTATATGGGAATTTAACCCGGCCAGATCCCTATATTGGCAGTGTAGGTTCAAAGACTAGGATATGTATGGAGACTTATACCCGGCAAGACGAAAAAATCTCATCTCATGAGAGTTTCGTGAACCTTCTCCCTTCCTGAAAGAAGGCATCCCCGCTCATAGCTAGCCTATCGGTGCTCAGTATAAAGTTCTATTACATTCAACTCATACATCATGGAAGTTGGCTTCTAGTATGAGGACAACATAGCTCATTAGATGATTTCTTATCTCATCATTAGTATTAAGTGTTTTAAACTCAATATTTTCATTAGAGTGTTCATAGAGACTGGTCTCTTCATTATCTTACACTATCATTAGTGAGTAAGTATTGGTAACATTCACTTAGCCTTATTTGAGATTTCTCTCATCATATACATTAGCCTCACATCATGATTGTCACCACATCCTTCATTATTAGTACCTTTGTTTTTCATAGTTACTCACCTCTTATTACGTGAATGTTCATTTATTCATTTCATAGTTCACCTCATCATATGCCAATGCACTTGGCCATTCAGTGTATCTTACACTCGTACTTAACCCTCCTAAGGTTCATAATTTCATTACGCACATCTTCGGTCACTGAATTTTTGAATGTATGTTAGACTTATTTGTTTATACATTCAAGTCATGGGGCTTCATTCATAGTTCGTTAACTGATTCTTACATTCCTAAGATTATGTATTGCAAGAATTATGTATCTTGTATATATGACAAGATATTGATTTTTTTTATTTATGTAGATGGCATTACTGTTGGATATTTTACTCACGTATGACTTATGTATCAATACAGATGTGTGCGAACGATTTTTCATTGATTTTATTTTTCAATATTCATAACATTAGAATTCTAAATTAAATCTCAACACTTACATGAGATGATTAATTTTCTATTTTAATTAGAATTCTAAATTAAATCTCAATATTTACATGAAAGGATTAATTTTCTATTTTAGTTAGAATTCTAAATTAAATCTCAACTTTACATGAAAGGATAAATTTTCTATTTTAATTAGAATTCTAAATTAAATCTCAACATTTACATGAAAGGATAAATTTTCTATTGTAATTAAAATTCTAAATTAAATCTCAACATTTACATAAAAGGATAAATTTTCTATTTTAATTAGAATTCTGAATTAAATCTCAACATTTACATGAAAGGATAAATTTTCTATTTTAATTAGAATTCTAAATTAAATCTCAATATTTACATGAAAGGATTAATTTTTTATTTTAATTTTTTACTCTTAGTTAATCGAAGGGTTGTGGGTTCGAGCCCCCACAACCCATTTGATTTTTAGTGTTAAATTCTCTAAAATAGGGAGGTTGTGGGTTCGAAACCCCACAGCCCCCTTATTTTTCTTTTAATTTTGTTGAGGAGGAGGCTGTGAGGTGGTGGGTTCGAACCCGCACAACCCTTTCTATTTTTATTTTATTTAATAGGGGCGATGACAGTGAGGTTGTGGGATCGAATCCCCACAGCCTCACTTCTTTTTTCTTTTCTTTTTTTAATTTCGCCAACTTTTCTGCCTTGAGGTTGTGGGATAAATTCCCACGCCTCGCGTTTTCTTTTCCTTATTTCTTTTTCTTCTTTCAAGCGTATCTGGAGGTCGTGGGATCGAATCCCGGGCCTCATTTTATTTACTTAATCAATTTTCCTCCTTTCTCTTCCAGTAACTCGATTTCGAATCCCTCAGCCCCTTTTTTCATTTTTTTTGCGAATTACAGCAGGCATACGGGCGAGGTCAGAGGTTCGAATCCAGGTGGCCTCACCCCTTAAAAATTTATTAAATTTCCAGATTCCTTTATTAAACTTTATTCTAAATTAAATTGCATTGTTGCTGGAAATTTTGGTCATTTTCAATTTATTTTTATCAATGTTTTCACTTGAACTCCTAAGAAAATTCGTAGACCATTTTAATAAATTTTTAGGCTCATCTTTCATAGGTTTGTTTGGATAAAAGATTGTTATTCAATCAGCCACGATTCAGTACAATGAACATCACGCTGTGTACAACTTTTGCACATAAAATACTAGGATTAAACATGCCATTTCACACCTCCAACAGTTACTAAGTTCACTGCCACACATTGCACACACACATCACTTTTTCACATGATTTCGAACAACATATTCAATATTCACATATTTACGAACATGCATACTTAAACATAAACATCACGAAAATGCATTTCATCCTTACTTTGTACCAGTAAACATACCCAACCTATAATTCAATGGGAGGTAGTGACAAGGACATGCAACGGGAAACAACCCTAGTTTTTGAAATGAATATCTTGAACCTTAAGGAGTCTCTTGGGTAAGGTACCAAGAGAGAAGAAACCCATACCTTAATCAATGTTCAAACGTTGATGTTGCTGCCCGAAACCTCCTCCAGAATCACGTCCAACCCTCTAAATGTCAACACCACTTCGACGAACAAACCTCCGTTGTCCTAACGTTTGATTAACATTGTTTTTCTTTAAAATTCGTGTGAGTTCTTCAAGTGTGAAGAAACTTGGTTAAACTTTCTGTTCTTCACGTTATTCTAGGCAGAGAGAACAAGAGAGATTTTTTTTCTTTTGAACGTGCAGAGGTGATAAATGTGATTAGGAGAGCGTTAGCATAGGTTTAGGAGTCTTAATTCAAGACTTAGTCAAATAAGATTTAAATTAAATTAATACAAATCTGAATTATTTTAATTAATACGTGAAAGGACCATTATGCCCTTAAACTATCAGATTTTTAATTAATAATTAAATCACCTTAAGTACCTATTTATTTGATTTTTTAGGATTGTTACATAATTAATTTAGATAGTATACAAATTTATTTTATATTAATGCAATAAAATCATTCATACATTCTAAGAGAAGACATTTGAAAGGTGCACTACCCGATTGAATTTGACCTAGTAGTTTTGTACTGAAACCTCTTTGCAATCGCATATTTTTCCATAACTGCTTTCAAAGTTTATTTGTCATTGTAAACGTTATCAACCTCAACATTTTTGTTAGATGTATCTGAAATCAACCCCAGTTGTATCCATCGATACAAATGCAACATTTGTTTCCTCCAATTCAGCAACAGTCATACAATGTGAACCATTTTCTGCAACAATTGCCAACACCCCATCTTTCCTTGTGATAAACTTTGATACTTCGAATTCTATCTATCACATAAATCCAAAATAGTTATATAAATTGGAAATTTGTTAACCTTTTTTAGCATTATGTACATTCTGACACCCATGTCATTGTGTATAACCATTGATTTATTGCTTTCTTCAACCTAATACTCAATCTTCAATATCTTATTATTCATATCAACACAAATCTATGTGTCAATTGTTGTATAAAACTCAAGAAAAAATTACTTGTTCCTTAAACATTATACCCTCTATAGTGTAATCACTATAACTATTTGATTCGTCTCAATTTCCAAAATGCATAACCAAAATAGCCGATGAATACATTATCTGTAGAATTTACAAACAAAACATTATGTCATATCATGCACAAATATCATATATCCAATTGACATAACATTTTAATACAACCAATTTAATCAGTCATAACAAAATTACATTTCATTGATCTTCGTATGCTCATATACAAATACTGCATCTAAAAAAATAAAATCTCATAAATGTATATAATTGTCTCATACAACTTCGTTTATAATACACGTATATACATTACTGCAGTAATTTGTATATAAATATTAGAAAACACAAAATGTATTTTATACAACTATATTACTGGTAACGAAACTAAGCAAAATACTCAAATTTCATAAATAAATATATACGATTTTATCATACACCTTCATATACACAAAATTAATACACATTCAAACATTTACATAATTGTTGTAATTTGTATATAAATATCAGAATACATAAACTACGGTATACTATACATATTCAAACCATCTTTTCAGAAACAAGCTAGAATATCACATATACAAATTACGTTGGGGATATATACAAGTCTCAACACACAAACGATGACACAAACATCCACATTTGTATATACAAGAGAAAGTTTTATAATTTATGCAGTTTAGAATAGGGAGTTTTCTCCAATGAAACATTACATGTCTTTGAATATACCAAAAATTGATTAAACTGATGCTTCATTCATGCGCAGATTCAAGTTGATTATGAATTTCTACTGTTGAATGAGTTCATTCCATAGAGCTTGATCATCCAAATTGTATCTCCACAACTATTTGGTAAGTACGTTGCTGTTGTGTATCTTTATCTTTCTTACTCCCAAATCCCAATATATTTTGCCCTGTTAAACTGCCATCCATTTAACTAAGTTGTTGCTCTTCTCAATCTAGTTACCTTGCCAAAGGAAGTTTCTCCACAATGAGTCTATATCTTAGACTACCTTGTCGGAATGGGAAAAGGTGAAATCACATATGTTGATAAAGAGTCTAAAACAGAATTAATCAAAGTTACTATTCCCCCCAAGGATAGATATTGAGATTTCCAAAGTGTCAGTCTCCTCTTTGATTTTCTAGTACACCATCCTAGATGTTAATTGCTTTATGCTTAGCAACCAATAGTAGACCTAGACAAACTGTAGGCAACCTCTTTATCTTGCACTTCAATATATTGGCCAAAGCTTGAATCTGTTAGACCTCTTCAATAGGAAAAATTCTACTTTTTCTCCAGTGCACCTTAAGTCCAGAGCATGCCTCAAAAATTACCAGAATAATTCTGATGTGACAGAGTTGTTCCTGCTCTGCTTCACAAAAAATTATTGTGTCATCCTCATACAATAAATGAGTCATATCCATCACCTCATTAACCCTGTTTTTTTATTTTGAAACCCTTAATCCAGTTGTTAAGAGAAGCTCTCCTCATGAAATTGTCCAACCCTTCCATGGCAATGATAAACAGGAAAGAGGACAAAACGTCTCCTAGTCTAAGACCTCTTTCAGAAGGAAAAAAACCTACAAGTTCCCTTTCCCTGACTTAATGTATTTCAGAAAGACCATCCTAATCAAAAGAAAATGAACAAAGAGACTTCAAGTATAGAAAGGAAAAAGTATTTTGAGAAGATTAACAACTCAACACCTCTAGCAGCACCTCAGGGTTCGAAATGAATGAAGGTTTGGGCTAATGACTAAACTCAAGTGCTCTCATGAGCAAACACATTGCCATGTATATGAGAATTATGACACAATAAAAGCATACCTCCGCTTCTAAAGATGTTCTCGAATCTCCCTTGGTGGAACATAATTCCTGGAAAAGGCTAGCCCATTTAACCGCCTTTCTCAACCGACCAATTAGATAAATTCTTTGGTGTGCATTTGGTTTATCAGGCAATGTTTTCTTTTCCATAGCATGACTCCAAGCTATTTCAGTTGTATAGAGAACCAAGTGAAGAAACCTACAACAAGCGTAAATCATTGAATAGTTTGTTCATAATTCAATAGAGAGTTATATCAGCAGATAGATCACACTACAAAAAGAAGTATAATACTTATCTCTTTACCCTTTTTCAAGGAACTAGATCTTTAAGATGTTAAGTTTTTAGAAATTAACTCAACAAATGCACCCAACTGTTCCAAAAAGGGTGTCATGATAGATTGATCAAATTATTAGTTTAGACTTGCAAACATAACATTGGTGAATAAAATATTCCAATACAGCAGAAACTCTTCTACTTCCTCTCTTTTATCCCTTCTCTGAATCTGACAAACCTTTACTAGGCAATGCCTGCATGAATTTTCAATTGATCCCTTTTTTAGTACCGTTAGACATACATCATTTTAGTAATAGGTGTAGTCTAGAGGTCAATGAAGTGGGATGAAAAACATGTGAGACTAGGATTGAAATCTCAATAGAGAAACACTAGGTGATTTCTTTACAATTGCCTAAACCCGGGTGGATAAAGTTAACAAGTAAATCTATTAGTGGGAGCTAGCAAGTATGTGGTGAAATAGTCCAGTGATACATAAGCTGGACTGGAAGTCGCCATCAGAGGTGGAGCTAGTAAGAGTCTAGGGGTTCATTTAAGCCTTTCAGCGAAAAACAACACTATGTACACATGGTTCAAACTATTACTATTATTATATATGTATGTATACAGTAGATGTTGTCTTCGTGTTTTTTTCTTCGTATTTCGACCCCCCTCAATGAAGATCCTGACTTTACCCCTAGTCACGATAATCTAAAAAAGAAAAAGGTGAAATTTGGGACTGAACAAGAAGTAGAGAATTCATATTATTGACACAAATTAGTTTGAGTGATGGGTAATTTTTGCAGTTGTATTAATAAACACAATCTTCAAACACATTACCATATGTGCTGGCATGCTAGGGTCCCGTTACTTAAAAGAACCAAAGAACTAAAAAGAACCCCTAAATTTTCAACAAATCTATGACTTTAATTATAAACCAAGCAAATACTAGCTATACAAAACATGACAAAATACAAATACACACACCTCACTTCACTGACCATAGTTACTGAAATTGAACGCTTAGTGTCCTTCAAACGTCCGTGAGTGAACTTGAGAGATTTATACAATCTCCTAATCGAGCAGTAGAATACCTCCTGCAAATTCCAAGTTCCGCCAAATGAACTTGGTGACGCTCAGGCTTAAACTTTCACGTTCTTTTCAGCCTTTCTATGCCTTTTTGCGAGTAAGTTTCCATGCTTGCACTAAAACTTCTAATAGTTGAAACTTAAGAGTTTTTCAACAGATATTGAGACTAAATAAACATTTGAGGACACTATTTCTATCAAAATAAATCCCTAAATGATTCCAATTTGTGGACACATTAGTTACCACTATTACATAGTTTATACAAGCACATATTTTAGTTTGCAAATCTCTTTTTTCCTCAAAGTTTCGGCAAATAAGGTCACTAATGCCTAAAAAGAAATAAAAATTAAATTGTTTAGTTATATCTAATTTCATAATATCCAAAACAAATATAATAAACAACTCGAATTGTAACCCAAAATTGAAGTTATTGACTCGCTTATTTTACTTGAACAAAGTAACACCCAAGACCTCCAAATCCTAGATCCGCCTATGATTACACGATGGATATATCGTAAATTTTATAAATACCAAATGCTAATTTTTCACACTTTGTATACAAAGGAGAATCTTGATCAATCTCAATTGATGACTAAACATTCAACTCAAAAAATATGCATTTAAAAATCTGTAACGACCTGTTTAGTCGTTTGGAGCAACAGATATTATTTCTGGAAAACTGGCTAAGACGACGGATCCCACGACGGGCCGTCATGGGAACGACGGACCGTCGAGGGGGTCTCGTTCCAAAACACTTAGAATTCTGAAATTTGGGTACTGAAATCGGCTCTCTGAACTTCGTGACGACATGGCAGGACGGACCATCACAGACTCTTCAGAGAATTGAGTCTCTGAACTCTGTGACAGAGCAGCAGGACGGACCATCGAAGGCACGACGGGCCGTCACAGGCTGCGTAATCCCAGGCTGGGTCAGATTTCTGTAATTATTTTAAGGGGCGTTTTTGGACTATTCAGGCTTATAATTATAAAGTTAGTGATTTATTATTAAATAACTCAATTATTTGGGGGTTAAAAGAGGTAACCTTGAGTTAGTTAGTGGGGTAATTCATCATTCTTTTATACTTAATTTTATGCTAATTAGGGTAAAGGAAAGAGGGTTTGAATAAGAAAATTTGAAAGAACAAGAAGGGAGAGAAAGGATCGATCGAGACAAGAGGGAAACGAAGAGAAAACAAAGCCTTGAGAAAATTGCTTGCTTGATCACGAATCTTCGGTGGAGGTAGGTTATGGTTTTTATATACTATTCGTAGTAAACTCTTAATAGCGAATGATATGTATTGGATAGTGTTGTGAACCATTCTATATGCTTACTTGTATGCTTGCATGAATGTGATTATATATTTGTGATAAAATAAGCATGATGAAGCTATTGAACCCTAAATCTTGAAAAAGAAACCCTAATCTACTTTGTTAATGATGATGCCTTGGTATAAAAGAAGGCTTGATGAACGAAAGTAGTGAGATTAGGGGATCGGGTGCCACGTTCCGGTACCAGGATAGTATATGAGGATCGGAGTGTCACGTTCCGACACCAGTATAGTATATGAGGATCGGAGTGTCATGTTCCGACACCAGGATAGAATATGGATCGGGTGCCACGTTCCGGTACCAGGATAGTATATGAGGATCGGAGTGTCATGTTCCGACACCAGGATAGAATATGGATCGGGTGCCACGTTCCGGTACCAGGATAGTATATATGGATCGGGTGTCACGTTCCGACACCAGGATTAGTAAAGAGAATGAATCTTGAAATATGTTAATATACTCAATTTAATGAACTTAATTCCCAAATGAGTATGATGAGGAGGCGTGAGTCCTCATTGATGTGCTTGGTGTCGTAACCAAGGGTTATGGTAATTGTAAGTGATGCATGCTAAGGATATTAGTTGATTTTATGATGTTATCTAATATATACTGTTTTCTATTTTGAGTTGGCCGATGATACCTACTCAGTACTTGTGTTTGTACTGACCCCTACTTATATGTTACTTTCTTTGTTAATTGTGGAGTGCAGCAAACGTACCGTCGTCTTCAACTCAACCGCAACTCTAGCCAGTCTTCATTACTCCGGATATCAGGGTGAGCTAATGCTTCTAGCTTGGACTGGATCCTCCTCTTCATGTCTTGATGCCTTGAAGTTCCGGCATGGACTAGCTGTTTATGTATTTTAGCTTCTTAGATACTCTTAGATTTAGTAATTTGGGGTAGATTTTCTTGTGATGATGACTTCCAGATTTTGGGGATAATAATAGTTGTTGAGTTTTTAGAAGTTATTGAATTGGTTTTTATTAATGAGTTTAAGTCTTCCGCATTACTTTCTGTTGATATTATATTGAAATGTTAAGGTTTAGATTGGTTGGTTCACTCACATAGGAGGGTAAGTGTGGGTGCCAGTCGCGACCCGATTTGGGTCGTGACAAACTTGGTATCAAAGCATTAGGTTCGTTGGTCTCATCACACAAGAACGAGTCTAGTAGAGTCTTAAGGAATGGTAGGGGGACGCCTTTACTTTTCTTTGAGAAGCTATACGACTTAAGGAAAATTCCATTCTTTCTTTCTTTCTTTCGTGCTATTACTTGGATCCAATTGGTTTCTAGGTGATACCAATTGGTATTTTACCATCTTCACTCTATTTCACAGATGGTTAGAACTAGAGCAACAACCGCGCCAACACCAGCACCGGCGGGACAGGGTGCGTCTGAACCAGCCACTGGGGCTGTAGCTCGAGGAAGAGTAGCGGCGAGAGGCCGTGGAAGCGGTCGTGGGAGGACGTCCTCTAGAGGAAGAGGACAAGCACCTAGCCCATCTGATACTAGGGCGGTGACTCCTCCACCGACTAAGGAAGTGTTAAGAGAGGGTGAGGAAGGGGAGAATGAACAAGTACAGAATGAGGGATTGCCACCCCAACCTACCCCAGAGATGATCAATCAGGTTCTTGCTTATCTTAGCGGGTTATCTGATCAGGGCCAGACACCTCCAGTGTTTTCTGCACCAGCACCTCAGGTTCTAGAGGTACAACATGCGGCTACTTTGGCTCCTCGCATGGATGCCTCATTGGAAATAGGCATGTTTTCTCGCCTGATTACAGGGCCTATAATGACAAATGATCAGCATGAACTTTTCAGTAAGTTCTTGAAATTGAAACCTCCAGTCTTCAAGGGTACTGAATCTGAGGATGCTTATGATTTTCTGGTTGACTTTCATGAGTTACTACACAAGATGGGTATAGTAGAACGGTTTGGTGTGAAGTTTGTGACTTATCAGTTTCAAAGGAACGCCAAAATGTGGTGGCGGTCACATGTTGAGTGTCAACCAACAGAGGCGCCACCTATGACTTGGGCATCATTCTCTAGATTGTTTATGGAGAAGTATATCCCCCGGACTTTGAGGGATATGAAAAGAGATGAGTTCTTGAGCCTAGAGCAAGGTAGGATGTCGGTTACTGCATATGAGGCTAAGTTTCGTGCATTATCCAGGTATGCCACCCAACTTTGTTTCAGTCCACAAGAGCGGATTTGCCGCTTTGTGAAGGGGTTGAGATCAGAATTGCGGATTTCAGCCTTGCAGGTAGCGGCTACGGCAAAATCTTTTCAAGAAGTGGTAGACTTCGTGATAGAGGTACAGGGAGTGAAACCAGATGACTTCACTATGGCAACGACATCAAAAAGGTTTCGAAAGGGAGGTGAGTTTAATGGTTCTTACTCTAGAGGACAGGGTTCAGGAGGTTACTCAGTCCGACCAATTCAGTCTTCACTACAGACTGTAGTTGGGGGTCCACCTCAGACCGGTCAACACTTCTCTGAGAGACCTATGCTTGAATCCAGAGAATGTTATGGATATGGAGAGACTGGACACATTAAGAGGTATTGTCCAAAACAGAGTTACAGACCTCAAATAGTCAGAGGTAGAGGTGGTCATGGAAGAGGCCGTCATTCTGGAGGGCGTGGTGGCCGAAGTAATGGTGGTCATCAAAATGGTCGGGGTGACGGACAAATGGGAACTACTGCAGTGCAACCTGGTAGAGGCAACGGGCAGACAGGTGATAGGGCCCATTGTTACGCTTTCCCTGGGCGGTCAGAAGCGGAGACATCAGATGCTGTCATCACAGGTAATCTTTTGGTTTGTGATTGCATGGATTTTGTATTATTTGACCCTGGATCCACATTTTCATATGTATCTTCCTCATTTGCTACTTGTCTTAAATTAAATTGTGAATTGCTTGACATGCCTATTCGTGTTTCTACTCTGGTGGGTGAGTCTGTGATAGTTGAGAAGTGTATAGGTCTTGTCTTGTGACTTTTATGGAGAGCAATACTTATGTAGACTTGGTTATCTTAGAAATGGTTGACTTTGATGTAATTCTGGGTATGACTTGGCTTTCTCCAAATTTTGCAATCTTGGATTGTAATGCTAAAACAGTGATGTTAGCCAAACCTGGGACAGATCCGTTAGTGTGGGAGGGCGACTACACTTCCAATCCGGTTCGTATCGTCTCCTTTCTTCGTGCTAAGAAAATGGTTAGTAAGGGTTGTCTAGCTTTCTTGGCACATTTCAGGGATGACACTACTCAAGTACTTTCAATTGAGTCGGTTTCGATAGTCCGCGAATTTTTAGATGTGTTTCCTGCAGACCTTCCTGGTATGCCACCGGATAGAGATATTGACTTCTGCATCGATCTTGAACCGGGTACTCGCCCCATTTCTATACCCCCTTATAGAATGGCTCCCGCAGAGTTAAGAGAGTTAAAGGCACAACTTCAAGAGTTGCTAAGCAAAGGCTTTATTAGACCAAGTGCATCTCCTTGGGGTGCTCCGGTATTATTTGTGAAGAAAAAGGATGGGAGTTTTCAGATGTGCATAGACTACAGACAGTTGAACAAGGTAACTATTAAGAACAAGTATCCCATTCCTCGCATTGATGACTTGTTCGATCAGTTACAAGGTGTTTGTGTCTTCTCTAAGATTGACTTGAGATCCGGTTATCATCAATTGAAAATATGAGCAACGGATGTGCCAAAGACTGCTTTTCGGACCAGGTATGGGCATTACGAATTTGTAGTGATGTCTTTTGGTCTTACGAATGCCCCTGCTGCTTTCATGAGCTTGATGAACGGGCTTTTTAAGACATGTTTGGATCTCTTTGTGATCGTATTTCTTGATGATATACTGATATAATCAAAGAGCAAGAAAGAACATGAGGAGCATTTGAGAATGGTACTGGAAATGTTAAGGGAGAAGAAGCTCTATGCCAAATTCTCCAAGCGTGAGTTTTGGCTAGATTCAGTGTCCTTCTTGGGGCACGTGGTGTCTAAGGAGGGCGTGATGGTGGATCCTTCTAAGATTGAGACGGTAAAGAATTGGGTAAGACCTACTAATGTGTCAGATAAGGAGCTTTGTTGGTTTAGCTAGCTATTACCGTCGATTTGTCAAGGGGTTCTCTTCCATTGCTTCCCAATTGACGAACTTGACTAAGCAGAATGTTCCATTTGTATGGTCGGACGAGTGTGAAGAAAGCTTTCAGAAGCTCAAGGCTTTGTTCACCACTGCACCAATTCTCACCTTGCCCGTGGAAGGTAGGAATTTCATTATCTATTGTGATGCATCCTATTCTGGTTTGGGTGCAGTGCTAATGCAAGAGAATAATGTAATTGCTTATGCTTCAAGGCAGTTAAAGGTGAATGAACGCAATTACCCGACCCACGATTTGGAATTGGCCGCAGTTGTGTTTGCATTAAAGCAATGGAGAAATTATCTATATGGAGTTAAGTGTGAAGTCTACACGGATCATCGTAGCCTACAGTACGTCTTTACTCAGAAAGATTTGAACTTGAGACAAAGGAGATGGATGGAACTACTGAAGGACTACGACATCACTATCTTGTATCATCAGGGAAAGGCTAATGTTGTGGCAGACGCCTTATGTAGAAAGGCAGGGAGCATGGGAAGTCTAGCTCACTTTCAAGTTTCTAGACGTCCATTGGCTAGAGAGGTTCAGACTCTGGCTAACGACTTGATGAGGTTAGAAGTAAATGAGAAGGGAGGATTGTTGGCTTGTGTGGAGGCAAGATCTTCTTTTCTTGACAAGATTAAGGGACCAGCGAGAAAAAGTGTTTGGCCGAAGCCAAAAAGAGGGTGACCCACTTTATTCGCCAAGCGAATGATCTTCGCTTCGCGGTGAAATGCGTAGAGATCGGAAAGAACACCAACGGCGAAAGCACTCTGGATGAGAAACTAAGCAGAATCCAAGATAAAGTATTGCGAGGAGAGGCTAAGGAAGCACAAATCGATGAGGAAGGTGTTTTGAGAATCAGGGGAAGGGTATGTGTACCCCGTGTCGATGATTTAATCAACACTATTCTGACAGAGGCTCATAGTTCAAGGTATTCTATACATCCTTGTGCAACCAAGATGTATCGTGACCTAAAGCAACACTTTTGGTGGAGTAGAATGAAGCGTGATATTGTTGATTTTATTGCCAAATGTCCAAACTGTCAGCAAGTAAAGTATGAACACCAGAGGCCCGGAGGAACACTTCAGAGAATGCCCATTCCTGAATGGAAGTGGGAGAGAATTGCAATGGACTTCGTGGTTGGTCTTCCAAAGACATTGGGGAAGTTTGACTCTATTTGGGTGATTGTTGATAGGTTAACTAAGTCTGCTCATTTCATTCCGGTCAAGGTGACTTACAATGCAAAAAAGTTAGACAAACTTTACATCTCGGAAGTGGTGCGATTGCATGGGGTTCCACTCTCCATCATATCAGATAGAGGTACGCAGTTTACTTCTAAGTTTTGGAGAACATTGCATGCTGAATTAGGTACTAGGTTGGACCTTAGTACTGCGTTCCATCCTCAGACCGATGGTCAGTCTGAGCGAACAATTCAAGTGTTGGAGGATATGCTTTGCATGTGTGATAGAATTTGGAGTTCATTGGGATAGCTTCTTACCCTTAGCAGAGTTCTCCTACAACAATAGCTATCACTCAAGCATTGATATGGCCCCATTTGAGGCACTATATGGGAGAAGATGTAGGTCTCCCATTGGGTGGTTTGATGCATTTGAGGTTAGACCTTGGGGTACTGACCTTCTGAGAGAATCGTTAAATAAAGTGAAATCTATTCAAGAAAAGTTGTTAGCGGCGCAAAGTAGGCAAAAGGAATATGCAGATCGAAAGGTTAGAGACTTGGAGTTTATAGAGGGTGAGCAAGTTTTGCTGAAGGTTTCGCCCATGAAAGGGGTGATGAGGTTTGGTAAGCGAGGTAAACTTAGCCCGAGGTTTATTGGACCATTTGAAGTACTTAAGCGAGTAGGGGAGGTGGCTTATGAATTAGCCTTGCCCCCAGGACTGTCAGGAGTGCATCCGGTATTTCATGTGTCCATGTCGAAAAGATACCATGGGGATGGAAACTACATCATTCGTTGGGATTCAGTTCTGCTTGATGAAAATTTTTCTTATGAGGAGGAGCCTGTTGCCATTTTAGAGAAGTTCGCAAGCTGAGGTCAAGGGAGATTGCATCCATCAAAGTTCAATGGAAGAATCGACCCGTTGAAGAAGCCACTTGGGAGAAAGAGGCTGATATGCAAGAAAGATACCCACACCTGTTTACAGATTCGGGTACTTCTTTTCGCCCTTGTTTTTCTTCTTATGATCGTTCGAGGACGAACGATGGGTAAGTTGGTATCTATTGTAACGACCTGTTTAGTAGTTTGGAGCAACAGATGTTATTTCTGGAAAACTGGCTGAGACGACGGATCCCACGATTGGCCGTCATGGGCACGACGGACCGTCGAGGGGGTCTCGTTCAAAAACACTTAGAATTCTGAAATTTGGGTAGTGAAATCGACTCTCTGAAATTCGTAACGACATGGCAGGACGGACCGTCACAGGCGTGACGGACCGTCACAGACTCTTCAGAGAATTGAGTCTCTGAACTCTGTGACGGAGCAGCAGGACGGACCGTCAAAGGCATGACGGGCCGTCACAGGCTGCGTAATCCCAGGCTGGGTCGGATTTCTGTAATTATTTTAAGGGGCGTTTTTGGACTATTCCGGCTTATAATTATAAAGTTAGTGGTTTATTATTAAATAAGTCAATTACTAGGGGGTTAAAAGAGGTAACCTTGAGTTAGTTAGTGGGGTAATTCATCATTCTTTTATACTTAATTATATGCTAATTAGGGTAAAGGAAAGAGGGTTTGAATAAGAAAATTTGAAAGAACAAGAAGGGAGAGAAAGGATCGATCCAGACAAGAGGGAAACGAAGAGAAAACAAATCCTTGAGAAAATTGCTTGCTTGATCACGAATCTTCGGTGGAGGTAGGTTATGGTTTTAATATACTATTCGTAGGAAACTCTTAATAGCGAATGATATGTATTGGATAGTGTTGTGAACCCTTCTATATGCTTAATTGAATGCATGATGAATGTGATTATATAATTGTGATAAAATAAGCATGATGAAACTATTGAACCCTAAATCTTGAAAAAGAAACCCTAATCTACTTTGTTAATGATGATGCCTTGGTATAAAAGAAGGCTTGATGAACGAAAGTAGTGAGATTAGGGGATCGGGTGCCACGTTCCGGTACCAGGATAGTATATGAGGATTGGAGTGTTACGTTCCGACACTAGGATAGTATATGAGGATCGGAGTGTCACATTCCGACACCAGGATAGAATATGGATCGGGTGCCACGTTTCGGTACCAGGATAGTATATGAGGATCGGAGTGTCATGTTCCGACACCAGGATAGAATATGGATCGGGTGCCACGTTCCGGTACCAGGATAGTATATAAGGATTGGAGTGTCACGTTCCGACACCAGGATAGAATATGGATCGGGTGCCACGTTCCGGTACCAGGATAGTATATATGGATCGGGTGTCACGTTCCGACACCGGGATTAGTAAAGAGAATGAATCTTGAAATATGTTAATATACTCAATTTAATGAACTTAATTCCCAAATGAGTATGATGAGGAGGCGTGAGTCCTCATTGATGTGCTTGGTGTCGTAACCAAGGGTTATGGTAATTGTAAATGCTGCATGCTAAGGATATTAGTTGATTTTATGATGTTATCTGATATATACTATTTTCTATTTTGAGTTGGCCGATGATACCTACTCAGTACTTGTGTTTGTACTGACCCCTACTTGTATGTTTCTTTCTTTGTTAATTGTGGAGTGCAGCAAACGTACCGTCGTCTTCAACTCAACCGCAACTCTAGCCAGTCTTCATTACTCCGGATATCAGGGTGAGCTAATGCTTCTAGCTTGGACTGGATCCTCCTCTTCATGTCTTGATGCCTTGAAGTTCCGGCATGGACTAGCTGTTTATTCATTTTAGCTTCTTAGATACTCTTAGAATTAGTAATTTGAGGTAGATGTTCTTGTGATGATGACTTCCAAATTTTGGGGATAATAATAGTTGTTGAGTTTTTAGAAGTTATTGAATTGGTTTTTATTAATGAGTTTAAGTCTTTCGCATTACTTTCTGTTGATATTATATTGAAATGTTAAGGTTTAGATTGGTTGGTTCGCTCACATAGGAGGGTAAGTGTGGGTGCCAGTCGCGACCCGATTTAGGTCGTGACAAAATCTTGATTTGGTTTTGAGTTGACTTCATTAAACACTTCATCCTTGAAAATGCGCAAGTAGAATACACTGTCTTAAATGAATATGTAGATGTGCATTTAAGAAATTATTTGTAAAACACACATAAATTAAATTAAAATATCTTGATAATCAGTTGTGCAACTATAGTAGGTTGAACATATATAACACACATTGGTAGTTGGCTTATGAAGACAACTTCACAAACAAAAACAGATCAATTAGAGAATTAATTTTTTTTTAAAAAAAACTAAAAAAAAAAACATGCTAATACACACATGTTCAAGGATAAAATCATACATGTCAGAAAATAACATAATATTCATTCCTAAATAAATAATTTTATACATTTTAAATAAATTTAATATTACAAATTTAAAGTTTAAAACTAAAATAACTGGGCTCGATCGAATACGTAACTAACGCATTGACTCAGTCCCTACTTATGGGATGAAGCACAAATGTTAAGAATGACGACGTTAATTTAAGGTAATATTAAGTATTCTTTAATTTATTAAGGAGAATATTGAAGTATCATCACATTTTGGAAGGTAATACTACTATATTTATTTAATTTGCTTATGGAATTTATGAAAATTTTATGATATAGTATTTGATTATGAACTCAAAATAACACCAAAGGTTTGTTGGATCGCGTATTTCAAAAATCTATATTTTTAGAAAAAACTATCCCATCAATTAGTAACAAATTCTTGAGTAGATATATCGATATCACTATAATCTATCATTCTTTTACAAAATTCAAATTTAAATTATATAATATTGACATAACCCGTGTCAATACATTAATTTTCAGTATAAAATATCTATACATGTATAATATGTGCCATTATGATTGCTTTATGCATAGCAACATATGTAGAAGGTATTTTCATTTAGTTGTAATTATCTAAGGAAGAATTTAGAATTAAATATATTCAATTAGAGCTATATTCTCATTATTCATACAATATATAAAAAAATAACCACCAAAAGAGAAAGAAAACAAGGACAAAATTCATTTTACCTTCTCTTTTCGTTTATGCTCACATAAATGACAAATTATTAGTCAGTTAAAATAAGACAATTACAAAGTAAGAGATGAGAGATCTATTATTCCACACATATATTTAGCTTTAGCATAGTCAAATTAAGAAATTGTCGATCTATTAGCATTCTCTCTAACACCGGACATTCTTACTATAAAATTTTCTTGCTTGACTTCCTCGTGGTGATCAAATGTCATGTCCGAAAACTTTCGAGTTCAAGTAATTCTTCAGTAACACTATATAACATTTTCATTGAAAACCTAAGAAAGATAATACAAAGTCAACTCTCAAATTATTGAAATACCAAAAAAGTACGACAAATGAGCCCCATAAGGAAAAAAAGACTAAAAGCACTACAAACCTACATATCAAAATATTTCAAATATGAAAAGATTCTTATCATGCAAAAAACACATGAACACTAATCAGATTCCACCAACAAATGGTTAGGTAGGTAAAATAATTTGATACTATCAGGATGAAAGAGATGTTTTGTTGGTGCTTCATATCCTTCTTCACTCTGAAGAAGAATATGAAGAACCCACAAGATTTTCCTTTAATCCTAACAATGTCAAATAATTTTATGTGCCGGATATTTTTTTGGTGGAATCATATAAGCTTTCATATGCTCTTTGCTTGATACGAAGTTTCCCATATTTGGAATATCTCGAAATGCAGGTTTTTAGTGTTTTGACTCATTTTTTCCTTAATTATTGGTTAGTTATCGTACTTGTGGATCCTCAAAATCTTAAAGTCGACTTCTTGTTATGTTTGTTATATTTTCGATGAAGATGATAGTGATTTGAACTCAAAATTTTGTCGGTAATGACACTTTATTCCTGCCTTTAGTTTCATATTCTCTTTGTTTTATAGAGCTCGACCGATAGAAAATAATAATGAATATTTTCATCTAGTACCGATTTGCTATTACTAAAATATTTTTATTTTAACTAATAAAATAAATGAACATAAGAAATTTTATTTTCTAGATTTCGAACGTCAAATCAACAATTTTACTAATTTTAAAATTCACCTATGTAATTATAGCATAACTCAAATCGAAAAGAAAAAGTAATTTTTTTATAAAAAAAAAAGGTAAAGTAAATTTTGAATAACTTTTGTTAGTGTTTTAATCATCAGGCACTTTTTGGGTTGTTCAAGTCTTCAACATTAATCAAGAATAAGCAATCTAGCCTTTTACTATTTAGAGGAATTTTAAAAATGATTTTATCCTTTTAAGAAAAGCAAACATGTTCTTTACAGATATATCATGAAGAATTTGCAAGCAAGGATCCGAAACTAGCCAAATCAATCTCTCGTAAGTGTTCCTGAACATACTAAAAGATGAACTTAAAACTGATGTTAGATATCACAAAAACAATTTATTAAAAAACAATAGCATGAAAATCAAATTGAAAAGAACAAAAGGGGCAAACTTTAGGACAAAATTGAGCATATATATATATATATATATATATATATATATATATATATATATAGAGAGAGAGAGAGAGAGAGAGAGAGAGAGAGAGAGAGAGATAGATAGATAGATAGATAGATTAGTTACAGATTTACCTATAATCGTGGAGAAATGGAGTAGAGTCCAGGAAGGCAGGAAGGATGAATTGACACTATTAGGATTCTTTAGTGTACTAACAATGAAGCCAAGAAAATGAATTTCGTGGAAGGATGGGAGGATTTTGTTTTTTTAAGGCTACTATGTGTATAGAGTTTCTTACTTTTTTTTGTGCTCTTTCTGTATATATCCTACAATTTTACCTATGATGGAATATATATAGTCCATTCTTGCGTATATTTTACGCTCTTATTTTTTATTAGATAAATAACATTTATTTTTATTTTTACCTTTGACTAGATGTATTTTTATTGTAAAACGACTAATGATTTGCGTACATTCTACACTTCATTCTTTGACAAAATATATATACATTTAACCCTTATTTAATCTTTGACTAGATATATTGTTGTTATAATATAATTAATGGTAATTTTCCATTCAATTACCAATATGCTAAGATATATTATTGTTCTAATACAATTAATGGTCATTTTCCATTCAATATAAAAAAGCTTTTTTCATTTTAATATGGTCATTTTCCATTCAATATAAAAAAGCTTTTTTCATTTAATTATTATGGTCATTTTCCATTCAATACCAACAACTCTTTTTATTTGTCTTTAATGAATTAATATTTATGGGTTTTATCATTTAATATTCATATTGTTTTTGCAATATAATTAATGCTCAATATTTTCCATTCAATACCAAAAATCTCTTTTCATTTTATTAATGGTCATTTTCCATTCAACGCCAAAAAGCACTTTTTATTTGCATAGATAATTTGTGTGAAAAAATCTTTATTCAAGAGAATAAAAATTATGACCTGCCTCTCTACATGACTATTCCTAAACTTTTCACTATGCTCGTGGTCAAACTCCAAATAAGTTTATAATTGTCATTTGTAACACCTTAAGAACTGTTTCCAATTGTTTTGTCTCTATTCTCTTAATATTCAATAGTGCTACCCTATAAATGAATATGTTATGCGTAATTTGAGATAATACGAGAAAATGTAAACGCAAAAAAACAAAACAGATTTACGTGGTTCACCAATAAATTGGCTATGTCCACGGGGAAGAGGGGGAACATTTTATTATGGAGAGGCAAGAACAGAATATAGAATAGGGTTTGTCATAGCGTCTATATATAGTGCTAAGCTACGCCCTAACAGGCTTGGGCCCAAAATACAGAATTGACAGATAATTAAGGGTCCAATACAACAACATTGTATACCGTCGCCCCCCCGGACCCCCCGACTCGCTGACGGGGCAGCGAGACCCCCGTTCTTTCTATTGTAACGGGTCCGATTCAAGGCATTCAACAAATCTCCACCTTGACTTGAATTCTCCAAATAGATTCTTCAGACGCACTATGATAGTGCCAGGCCTCCTCCTCTTCCTCAGAATTGCCCCGCAGGGCAATTAACAGCTTCTGATGTTGAGCAAGTCCAAACAGTGTTGAAACTTGCTCTGTGAAACCGGCTTTGTGAACATATCAGCAGGATTATCAGCAGACCCCCATTTTTTCTGTTGTAACGGGTCCGATTCAAGGCATTCAACAGAATACCTTAATATAAACAAGACAACACCTGTAACAATTTGAATGTAATATCAATCAAGATCTTATCTTGGAACTTCTCCAGAAAAAAAAATAGTCATCACAAACTTAAATAGCCCTAAATAACCAAACTACAATAATCAAACTTCACTATAGCAATCTTGTTTGTTTCAACACATTTTTGAACTTTATAACGATTGGTTGTTTTACACCTATAACAATACTTGACAGTTAAATAATACAATTTCACTATTATAGCAACAATATTCAAAAAGCACTTTTTTTCATCTCTTAATGTTACAAAAAGATATTAAATTATTTAAATCTTAAATATCTTAGATATGTTGTTAACCTGATTAAGATTTAATACAAATTCAATAAATTAACTAACTAAATGAAGTTCTCTAAGAGTTGTGTTAAATCTCCTTGAAAATTAAATTCTTACAAAACCGAAACTTTCTACGTAGAATACTTTAATTATAAGTGTTGATACATACATTTTATAGAATATCAATGTAACATCTCGTATCTAGAATTAACTAAGTTTAAGCTTAGAAAAACAAGAATAATCAAATTTGGAAATAACCAAGAAATGTTGAAAATTTTCCAGATTTCAAAAGTGAGTTTTTTGTCATTTTCAAACAACCATAACTTCCATCTCACGAGGATTTTGGTGTGAGTTATTTTTATGGATTGAAATATCATCAGAAAATCTTTCCAAAGACTCCAAGTTTGCGATATTTCGAGGTCGTATGAGGGAGATATGACTTTCGAAAGTTTCACTATTGGGCAGAGGAAATCCCGAATTCGAATTTGTTAAGGGTGTTTTGGTATTTTCCTAAATCAATTAATAATTTCTCTTTAAGTGTAATAAGTTGGGGTCTAATATGATCCCATTCAGCTTTCACAAATAGAAAATAAGATAGGGCTTTAAAAGAAAGGAGAAAATAGGAGAAGGGAGAAGAAGATGCAAGAACGCCAAGAATTCGTTGCGTGAATTTCATCGGGGGTGATCCCTTTGAAGTGTGTGGGATCTATTTGTGTTGGTTTATTTCACCCATACATCAATTTGTTTCAGTTCCACGAAATTGAGGATTTATTCATGTTAGGAGTTAAGTTCTCTAAAGAACGTTTGATTTCTTGTTGATTGGATTGTTGGTTGTCATTGTTGTTTAGATACCAGTGCGCCAGAATCAGGCCTCAGCCAACTTAGGCTGGTGCGGCGCCACCAGTACCCGGCCTGGTTTTTTTCGTCCAGTTTTCGTACTTTAGCCCTTTAAAGTTAACATCCTCCAATGAATTCCAATCACATCAAATGATCTCTAAATACCTAGAAATCATCCAGGAACTCAAATTGAAACCTTGAATCTATAATCCGTTCAAGGAAAGTTAAGATCAATGAGTTGAGAGTCAAGTCTAAAGTTAAGAAGTAAGTTAAAGTTAAGTCAACATGTTTCAGTATTTCTTTATATTGCATTTATTTTAATTGCGTATATTGAATAAGAGTTAGTAGATTATGAGTTCAACAGAGTCAAGATGAGTATTAATTCTTACACCCTTTCAAGCCTAAGATTTGTATAGCTTTCCAACACAAACACTCGTACATTGATGCTAGTTGGCCTGCATCATTTTATGATGCAGATGCAGGTAACCAGGATCAGCACGC
Organism: Solanum lycopersicum; assembly: GCF_036512215.1. Lineage (NCBI taxonomy): Eukaryota > Viridiplantae > Streptophyta > Magnoliopsida > Solanales > Solanaceae > Solanum > Solanum lycopersicum. The sequence continues at coordinate 50,805,189 of NC_090801.1, read as the reverse complement.
AGCCTTTCGTTGATCCAAATTGAGCTCCAGAGTCAGTGGTGAGCTTCCTTGCGTTCCAGAGGACATCCATTTCATTTATCCGTAGTAGTTTCGTTTTAGGATGTTGTGGGGTCTGTCCAACATCCCTCTTCAGTTAGTTTAGAGGCTTCGTAGACACTAGTATTTCAGTTGAGAGTTTATTGTTGCTTGTTGATACTTGACTGACGCCATGGCAAGATATCACAAGAAGTACTTTCCTTTAAACATGTCTTATTTCTTGTTTAAGTTGAGTTTAGTCTTCCGCTGAGTTAAGTAAACCATGACAAGGATTCGCTTGAGGGCTAGCAATTATCTTTGAGTGCCGGCCACGTCGAGGGTGTAGGCTCGGGGCGTGACAACCAAATGCTATCTTCTTCACACTTTGTATACAAAGAAAAATCTTGATCAATCTTAATTGACAACTAAACTCAACTTCAAAATATGCATTTAAACCTCTTAATTTGGGTTGACTTCATTAAACACTTCATCCTCGAGAATGCACATCTAGAATACACCCTCTTAAAGGAGTATATAGATGTGCATTTTAGTAATTATTCGTAAAACACACTCACATTAAATTGAAGTATCTTGACGATCAGTGGCTAAAACTACCTCCGGTCGAACACCCTTCCTCGAAAAATTACATTATATATAGGTCAAATCTTACTTCATATTGGTATATGTAAAATATCTTAAACACCAGCAAAATCAATGGAGACCTATAGCACAATGAAAAGGGTATTCATTATATATATATATATATATATATATATATATATATATATATATATATATATATATATATATATATATATATATATATATATATATATATATTGGTAGATGTAAAATATCTTAAACACCAGCAAAATCAATGGAGACCTATAGCACAATGAAAAGGGTATTCATTATATATATATATATATATATATATATATATATATATATATATATATATATATATATAAGTAGAAAAGCGGTAGGAACTAGAATAAATAGTGCAGTAGCAACTAAACCATTTGGGGAATTGAGTTTTCTTGAGATTGAGTACATCCCATTTAATTCAAATATTTTTCTTTTAATGTTATTGTGATGGAACGTTACACTCCTATCCAATTATATAGTGTAGGAACGTGGCACTCCGATCCAATTATATAGTGTCGGAACGTGACACTCCAATCCAATTATATTGTGTCAGAACGTGACACTCCGATCCATTTATACTGTGTCAGAACGTGACATTCTGATCCAGTTGTACCATTAAATTATCATTATTGTTATCACTTTCGATTCATTGATAATATATCATCAAGCTTCTTTATTCAAGGCATCACTTTGATACATAGGGTTCAAGAATAGAAATTCCACGGTCTCGGGATTTAAGACCAATCACAAAACACACTACCAATACACACAACCACAAAATCAAGAAAATAGAAAACTTCGCAATATAGTTCAATGCATATCAATCGCTATTAAGCGTTTACTATCAAATAGCATAAAACATAACCTACCTCCATCGAAGAACCGAAGTCAACCAACTACTTCTCCAATGCTTTTCCTTTCCTCAATGCTTCCGAACCTTTCCAATCTATCAAGTGTATATGCATAATTTGTAAGTTAGCAATCCTATAAATACTCATGTTATTATATGTCTAGCTTAAACCCAACAACTCTCTAAATTCTATAATCATTTTCCTAAAGTTCAAATATAAGGGTAAGTCTCAATTATCATAACTTTCATGTACTACACCTTATAATATACTATACCTTATATTTAATTACCTATCTCAATATATCAAATTTTTGTTTATAAGGTGGTAATGCTACCAATATAATGATACCAGTGGCAGCCAACACATGAACCTACCAAATAAACTAACCAAGGAAAACCAATATCACACCGAAACCAATGAAATCCATTCCAAAGCACGAACATAACATTAACTTTTCAATTTTGTAAATTTTTCACCAATACTCCTCTTATTGTTTTAATAATAATTTACATTACTTTAATCATTAAATGATTCCCCTTTTATACAATCAATTTTAATATCGTCCCCACCTTCAATTGTAACAATATATTTACCCACCTGTAATTCGTATCTAATAAAATAACAATAAAATGCATTCTCTCCTAAACAAACAATCAACATACAACTAGTTGTTAAACCACACTTTTATAGGGATAAAACACAATTTATTAATTTATTACTTAATGTTAAAATAATATTTTCTTCTAACATATTAGCAATACACAAATTCAAGTATTGAAGTTTCTACCTAGGGAAATCGTCCGCCTCCTGCCAATCATGTTGCCATCGCTAAGTTCCTTTTGAGTTTATGACTCAAGATAGGAACCCTGATTATTATTATGAATAATTATTAAAGTGTGAAAGTAACCCACTATAAATTATAATGTTATTTTCTTTAACCACCAACTACATAAATTATTAAAAGTACTCAATTGATTCTATAATTGTAGTCATGAATAGTCCAAGATATCCATTTAGAATATATCGGAAGTATTTTATGAACTAAAATCTATGTTATTCTAAATGACCAAATTGGTCATTACAAATATTTATTTGAAAGAATGCGCGAAGCGCGGCCAAATTCTCTAGTATACAAAATATAGAAAGTTACAGTGCAATATAAGTCATCGAAGTATACTAAACCAAGTATGCAATTTAGTCATAAATGAACATATTTAAGCACGTCAAACATTTTTATATAAAACTAATATGTATTCGTATAGATTTTCCAATTCAATTTCATATAAAAAAAATTATTTAACCTTAAGCATCTTGTGCTTATTCTTACATGAACTCCTATTGTGATTTGTCATTCCACAAGTACTACATGTATTTTTCCCCTTAGTTCTCGATAACTCTTTGTTGTTTTTTGTGAGGCTTATTCTTTGGCCTGCCAGAAGGTCGATTAAATTTTGAAGGTAATACTTCATCAGCACATACGCTTTCCGAAATCAGTCATTCAGTTATATCCGGTAAAGGATGCATAGGCATATTATATGTCTTCAACATAGTCTTCGGTCTGTATAAATTATAGCAATGGTCATCTGGTGGTAGGCTTTTCCACTTCAGTACAGCCCAAAGATGACTACAAGGTATTTCCTCATACTTAAATCTCCCACAGGTGCAAGTTTTTATCTTAAAACAGACTACATAATATCTTCCATCATCATTAAGATTGTGCACATATTAAGTCAACGGAACAACCTGCTCATGTATAAAGAAAATAAAAATAATCACTATATACTAATCTATAATGTACAGTAAACTAGCAACACGTTACTAATTATACAATTATTCATAAATATTACTGTCATTCTTGTGCTCGTTGCTTCATTGTCTTCTAGTATTTCATGATAATTTCCAATGAATGGTGTAAATGTGCATGTTGCCTCCTTCTTGTAGTCATGATTCCATCTTCCAAACATTAGCCTTACCTTTTTAAGAAATTCAAAGATAGGCAATTCCCTCGCTGAAACAAGTATAACATTGATATTCTCATCAATATTTGATGCCATCCTCTATGGACTTGTACATAACACATTACATCTACATTTTCTACTTTATCCATTAATATATCAAATTCATTATGCATGCAAGCCTTTGTCATTGTATAAGTACATCAGATAACTTCTCATGAGATTTTCTAAACAATTTCTGAACATTATTCCATAAGTGTCACACACACGCATAACGTGGTACATTATCATATACATTTGTTACATCCTTTGTAATGCTATTATTTCTAACAAATACAACACACATGTTACACCTCTTGCCATATGCTTCTTTAAGTGCTAAAAAAAACAAGTCCAAGCAGCATCATTCTCTGAATCAATAATACCATACACCAATGGAAATATATGTCCTACAATTAGAGCAATATACAATTTATTTTTCATAACAAAAACATATATTAAATTGTAAATACAAAAAGGTTCACGTATATACAAATATTGTAATTTATGTGTATACCAAAGCCATCTGTCATGCTTACTGCAGCAAAAGTTCATTATATGGTCCTTTCAGGTGACTACCATCCACCAAGACTACTGATCTACAGTGCATAAATCCCCGTATAAATGTATTCAATGCAACAAATATATACAAGAACTCATTATTAATACTTTTTTCATACGTATATGAGATCTCGGGTAAGTTTTATCCATCATATACAAATAAGCAGGTAAGTTTGCATATAATCCAGCTGGTGTACCCCTCAAAAACGAACCTGTAGCTCTACTGTCCACCTGCGCCTGCACTTAAAAGTAGATGTTTGTATAGAATTAGTACACACTTGTACTATGTATGGGTATATGCAAGCACACATCAAGGACATGCATGAGAAAGATTAGCTCTTTTCTAACGACATGATTTTCGGAAGTCAAGTCAGTAGACTTTCCAAATTGAGATTAGGAAAGTTATGCCATGAAAGTAATATGCACCATTATAATTATTGTATTGCACACAACACATAACATCTTCATATAGCACATATCATAGCACATAACATATAACACATAACTTCTTTCATATTATTCATTCATATGCCATGAGACCTTGTTATCATGGACTTGACATTAAGACTTTCCAAAATGAGGGCTCAACATATGGGACCTCAACTAGGGAGCCTTCTTTAGCAAACACAGAGTCTGTTTCATTCATTCATACGTATTTCACTTCAGTTCATTCACAGGCCAGTGTGAACACCAACTATACCTAGGATGTAGTTTAAGACTTTCATTGGGTTTGCTGTGCAATGATCAGGAATAACCTATGTCATTACCTGAATCTAGCTCACCTCTTGATTATCATATCCTAACACCTTAGTATCATTTATATCTTTATATGATTCATTTTAGGCTCACCTCATTCATTCATTGGGAACTTTAACTTTAACAAACATAGATCATGTGAGCATCATGAAATCCAATGTCTCCCCTACACCGAAAAGAGGTGGAATTACCAGTCAAAGTTACTCAATAACATGCTAGAATATATGGGAATTTAACCTAGCCAGATCCCTATATTGGCAGTGTAGGTTCAAAAACTAGGAGATGTATGGAGACCTATACCCGGAAAGCCGGACAATCTCATCTCATGAGAGTTACGCGAACCTTCTCCCTTCCCGAAAGAAGGCATCCCCGCTCATAGCTAGCCTATCGGTGCTCAGTATAAAGTTCCATTACATTCAACTCATACATCATGGAAGTTTGCCTCTAGTATGAGGACAACATAGCTCATTAGATGATTTCTCATCTCATCATTAGTATTAAGTGTTTTAAACTCAATATTTTCATTAGAGTGTTCATAGAGACTGGTCTTTTCATTATCTTACACTGTCATTGGTGAGTAAGTATTGGTAACATTTACTTAGGCTTATTTGAGATTTCTCTCATCATATACATTAGCCTCACATCATGATTGTCACCACATTCTTCATTATTAGTACCTTTGTTTTTCATAGTTACTCACCTCTTATTACGTGAATATTCATTTATTCATTTCATAGTTCACCTCATCATATGCCAATGCACTTGGCCATTTAGTGTATCTTATACTCGTATGTAACCCTCCTAAGGTTCATAATTTCATCATGCACATCTTCGGTTCACTTAATTTTTGAACGTATGTTAGACTTATTTGTCTATAAATACAAGTCATGGGGCTTCATTCATAGTTCGTTAAGTGATTCTTACATTCCTAATATTATGTATTGCAAGAATTATGTATCTTGTATATATGTTAAGATATTGATTTTTTTTTATCTATGTAGATGGCATTACTCTTGGATATTTTACTCACGTATGACTTATGTATCAATACGGATGTTTGGGCACGATTTTTCATTGATTTTATTTTTCAATATTCATAACATTAGAATTCTAAATTAAATCTCAACATTTACATGACATGATTAATTTTCTATTTTAATTAGAATTCTAAATTAAATCTCAATATTTACATGAAAGGATAAATTTTCTATTTTAGTTAGAATTCTAAATTAAATCTCAACATTTACATGAAAGGATAAAATTTCTATTTTAATTAGAATTCTAAATTAAATCTCAACATTTACATGAAAGGATAAATTTTCTATTGTAATTAAAATTCTAAATTAAATCTCAACATTTACATGAAAGGATAAATTTTCTGTTTTAATTAGAATTCTGAATTAAATCTCAACATTTACATGAAAGGATAAATTTTCTATTTTAATTAGAATTCTAAATTAAATCTCAATATTTACATGAAAGGATTAAATTTTTATTTTAATTTTTTACTCTTAGTTAATCGAAGGGTTGGGGGTTTGAGCCCCCACAACCCTTTTGATTTTTAGAGTTAAATTCTCTAAAATAGGGAGGTTGTGGATTCGAACCCCCATAGCCCCCTTATTTTTCTTTTAATTTTGCTGAGGAGGAGGCTGTGAGGTCGTGGGTTCGAACCCGCACAGCCCCTTCTATTTTTATTTTATTTAATAGGGGTGATGGCAGTGAGGTTGTGGGATCGAATCCCCACAGCCTCACTTCTTTTTTCTTTTTTTTTAATTTCGCCAACTTTTCCGCCTTGAGGTTGTGGGATCAATTCCCACGCCTCGCGTTTTCTTTTTCTTATTTCTTTCCCTTCTTTCAAGCTTATCTGGAGGTTGTGGGTTCAAATCTCAAGCCTCTCTTTTATTTACTTAATTAATTTTCCTCCTTTCTCTTCGAGTAACCTGATTTTGAATCCCTCAGCCCCTTTTTTCATTTTTTTTTGCGAATTACAACAGGCATACGGGTGAGGTCAGAGGTTCGAATCCTGGTGGCCTCACCCCTTAAAAATTTATTAAATTTTCATATTCCTTTATTAAACTTTATTCTAAATTAACATTGCATTGTTGCTGGAAATTTTGGTCATTTTTCAATTTATTTTTATCAACGTTTTCACTTGAACTCCTAAGAAAATTCATACACCATTTTAATACATTTTTAGGCTCATCTTTCATAGGTTTGTTTGGCTAAAAGATTGTTATTCAATCAGCCAGGATTCATTACAATGAACATCACGTTGTGTACAACTTTTGCATATAAAATACAAGGATTAAACATTCCATTTCACACCTCCAATAGTGACTAAGTTCAATGCCACACATTGCACACACACGTCACTTTTTCACATGATTTCGGACAACATATTCAATATTCACATATTTATGAACATGCATACTTAAACATAAACATCACAAAAATGCATTTCATCCTTATTTTGTACCAGTAAACATACCCAACCTATAATTCAATGGGAGGTAGTGACAGGGACATGCAACAGGGAACAACCCTAGTTTTCAAAATGAATATCTTGAACCTTAAGGAGTCTCTTGGGAAAGGGACCAAGAGAGAAGAAACCCATACCTTAATCGATGTTCAAACGTTGATGTTGCTGCCGCAAACCTTCTCCAAAATCACGTCCAACCCTCTAAATGTCAACACCACTTCGACGAACAAACCTCCGTAGTTCTTACGTGTGATAAACGTTGTTTTTCTTTAAAATTCGTGTGAGTTCTTCAAGTGTGAAGAAACTTGGTTAAACTTTATCTTCTTCACGTTATTCTTGGCAGAGAGAACAAGAGAGATTTTTTTTCTCTTTTGAACGTGGAGAGGTGATAAACGTGATTAGGAGAGTGTTAGCATAGGTTTAGGAGTCTTAATTCAAGACTTAGTGAAATAAAATTTAAATTAAATTAATACAAATCTGATTTATTTTAATTAATACGTGAAAGGACCATTATGCCCTTAAAATATCAAATTTTTAATTAATAATTAAATAACCTTAAGTACCTATTTATTCGATTTTTTTGTTGTTATAAATATTAATTTATATAGTATACAAATTTATTTTATATTTATGCAATAAAATCATTCATACATTCTAAGAGACGATATTTTAAAGGTGCATTACCCGATTGAATTTGACCTAGTAGTTTTGTACTGAAACCTCTTTGCAATCGCATATTTTTCCATAACTGCTTTCAAAATTGATTTGTCCTTGTAAACGTTAGCAACCTCAACATGTTTGTTAGTTGTATCCATCGATACAAATGCAACATTTGTTTACTCCAATTCAGCAACAGTCATACAATGTGAACCATTTTCTGCAGCAATTGCCAACACCCCATCTTTCCATGTGATAAACTTTGATACTTAGGATTCGGTCTATCACATAACTCCAAAATAGTTATACAAATTGGAAATTTGTTAAAATCCATGTTAGCATTTTTTTAGCATTATGTACACTCTGACACCCATGTCATTGTGTATAACCTTTGATTTTATTGCTTTCTTCAACCTTATACTCAATCTTCAATATCTTATTATTCATATCAACACCAATCTATGTGGCATATTGTTGTATAAAACTCAAGAAACATTACTTGTTCCTTAAACATTATACCCTCTATAATGTAATCACTATTCCTATCTGTATCGTCTCAATTTCCAGAACGCATAACCAAAATAGCCGATGAATACATTATCTGTAAAATTTACAAACAAAACTTTATGTCAAATCATGCACAAATATCATATATCCAATTGACATAACATTTTAATACAACCAATCTAATCAGTCATAACAAAATTACATGACGTTGATCTTCGTATATAATACACATGTATACATTAATGCAGCAATTTGTATATAAATATTAGAAAACATAAAATGTATTTTATACAACTATATTACAGGTAACGAAACTAAGCAAAATACTCAAATTCCATAAATATATACAATTTTATCATACGCCTTTGTATAAACAAAATTAATATACATTCAAACATTTACATAATTGCTATAATTTGTACATAAATATCAGAATACATAAACTACGGTATACTATACGTATTCAAACCATTTTTTCAGAAACAAGCCAGAATATCACATATACAAATTACGTTGGGGATATATACAAGTCTTAACACACAAACGATGACACACACATCCACATTTGTATATATAGGAGAAAATTTTATAATTTTTGCAGTTCAGAATATGGAGTTTTCTCCAATGAAACATTACGTTTCTTTAAATATACCAAAAATTGATTAAATTGATGCTTCGTTCATGCACAGATTCAAGTTGATAATGCATTTCTACTGTTGAATGAGTTCCTTCCATAGAGCTTGATCATCCAAATTGTATCTCCACAACCATTTGGTAGTAAGTTGTTGTTGTGTATCTTTAGGTTTCTTACTCCCAAATCCCTATATATTTTGCCCTGTTGAACTGCCATCCATTTAACTAAGTTGCAACTCTTCTCAATCTTGTTACCTTGCTAAAGGAAGTTTCTCCATAATGAGTCTATATCTTTGACTACCTTGTCGAGAATGGGAAAAAGTGACACCACATATGTTGGTAAAGAGTCTAAAACAGAATTAATCAAAGTTACTATTCCCCCCAAGGATAGATATTAAGATTTCCAAAGTGTCAGTCTCCTCTTTGATATTTCTAGTACACCATACTAGATGTTAACTGCTTTATGCTTAGCAACCAATAGTACACCTAGATAAAATGTAGGCAACCTCTTTATCTTGCACTTCAATATATTGGCCAAAGCTTGAATTTGTTGGACCTCTTCAATAGGAAAAATGCTACTTTTTCTCCAGTGCACCTTAAGTCCAGAGCATGCCTCAAAAATTACCAGAATAATTCTGATGTGACAGAGTTGTTCTTGCTCTGCTTCATAAAAAATTATTGTGTCATCCTCATATAATAAATGAGTCATATCCATCACCTCATTAACCCTGTTTTTTATTTTGAAACCCTTAATCCAGTTGTTAAGAGAAGCTCTCCTAATCAAACTGTCCAACCCTTCCATGGAAATGATAAACAGGAAAGAGGACAAAGGGTCTTCTAGTCTAAGACCTCTTTCAGCAGGAAAAAAACCTACAAGTTCCCTTTCCCTGACTTAATGTATTTCAGAAAGATAATCCTAATCAAAAGAAAATGAACAAAGAGACTTCAAGTATAGAAAGAAAAAAGCATTTTGAGAAGATCGACAACTCAACACCTCTGGCAGCACCTCAGGGGTCGAAATGAACGCAGGTTTGGGCTAATGATTAAACTCAAGTGCTCTCATGAGCAAACACATTTCCATGTATATGAGAATCATGACACAAGAAAAGCATACCTCCGCTTCTAAAGATGTTCTCGAATCTCCCTTGGTGGAACATAATTCCTGGAAAAGGCTAGCCCATTTAACCGCCTTTCTCAATTGACCAATTAGATAACTTCTTTGGTGTGCATTTGGTCTATCAAGCAATGTTTTCTTTTCCATAGCATGACTCCAAGCTCTTTCAGTTGTATAGAGAACCAAGTGAAGAAAACTACAACAGCGTAAATCATTGAATAGTTTGTTCATAATTCAATCGAGAGCAATATCCGCAGATAGATCACACTACAAAAAGAAGTATAACACTTATCTCTTTACACTTTTTCAAGGAACTAGATCTTTAACATGCTATCTTTTTAGAAATTAACTCAACAAATGCACCCAACTGTTCCAAAAAAGGGTGTCATGATAGATTGATCAAATTATTAGTTTAGACTTGCAAACATAACATTGTTGAATAAAATAATCCAATACAGCAGAAACTCTTCTACTTCCTCTCTTTTATCCCTTCTCTGAATCTGACAAACCTTCACTAGGCAATGCCTGCATGAATTTTCAATTGATCCCTTTTTTAGTACGGTTAGACATATATCATTTTAGTAATAGGTGTAGTCTAGAGGTCAATGAAGTGGGATGAAAAACATGTGAGACTAGGATTGAAATCTCAATAGAGAAACACTAGGTGATTTCTTTACAATTGCCTAAACCCGGGTGGATAAAGTTAACAAGTAAATCTACTAGTGGGAGCTAGCAAGTATGTGGTGAAATAGTTCAATGATACACAAGCTGGGCCGGAAGTCGCCAGAGGCGGAGCTAGTAAGAGTCTAGGGGTTCATTTAAACCTTTCAGCGAAAAACAACACTATGTACACATGGTTCAAATTATTAATATTATTATTATTATTATATATATATATATATATATATATATATATATATATATATATATATATATATATATATATATGTATGTATATAGTAGATGTTGTCTTCGTGTTTTTCTTCTTCGTATTTCGAACCCCCTCAATGAAGATCCTGAATTTATCCCTAGTCACGATAATCTAAAAAAGAAAAAAGTGAAATTTGGGACTAAACAAGAAGTAGAGAATTCATATAATTGACCCTAATTAGTTTGAGTGATGGGTAATTTTTGCAGTTTTATTAATAAACACAATCTTCAAACATATTACCATATGTGCTGGCATGCTAGGGTCCCGTTACTTAAAAGAACCAAAGAACTGAAAAGAACCCCTAAATTTTCAACAAATCTATGACTTTAATTATAAACCAAGCAAATACTAGCTATACAAAACATGACAAAATACAAATACACACACCTCACTTCAGTGACCATAGTTACTGAAATTGAACGCTTAGTGTACTTCAAACGTCCGTGAGTGAACTTGAGCGATTTATACAATCTCCTAATTGGGCCGTAGAATACCTCCTTCAAATTCCAATTTTCATAAACCTTTAACACCAAAATTACTCAAAAACAAATCACACCTAAATCACTTATTCATGTTTTGAGGAACATGTATTAGCACCTGTAACGAGCATAATCACTAAATCTCAATCCATGTTGCATTTGAGCAGATTTAAAAAGCTGTAACACTAGAAAAATGCACCTAAATTCAGTGAAATCTCCACAATTTTCAATGCAATTGAAGAAAGGAACCAGCGGATAAACCTTTCAGGAAGGAGAGAGAGAGTACCATTGACAGAGAACTTAAGGTTACTGATCTGATCAGAAGGAATAGAACTCTGATCCTCGATTTCTGCTTCCCCATTTTCCAGCTAATGGCCGAGCGATTTCTGATTCAAGTTCATTTTTTTGGGTTAAAAAGATTCTTACTTTTAACTAGTTAATAGGTATATCTCTTAACACAAATGTTTTCACTTTCTCATTTGATTTATTTTCTGTTTCTTCCAGGGAACACAACCTAGAAACATCAAATTTGTGCGCCATTTTGATGTTTATCGTGACCAACGACACTCACCTACAGTTCGGGTATCTACGATCTTTGATAGTTTAGTAATCCAACCAAGGGTTGAGATCATGTCCCAAAGGAGCAATTTCGAGAAGATGTAGTTAATTAGAATTTCATTCTATTTAGTCGTAGCTAAAGAAATTATGAATAAAAACAATGTAAATTAAAGGGCTGACACCAAAGTGTCAAATATCGATGGAGGGTTTTGTCATAAGTGTGATAAAAATAGTAAAAATTGAGAAAAAAGCAACTATGGGGAAAGGTTCTTGGGGTGTGACCGCATTACAAGCCGAGATAACTAGTTGGGTACATGCTTTCGATAGAAATATGCAAGATAATAGTGACTAGGCTAAGCTTTAATTGGAAATAAGTTCTCTCTTGGGCAACTTACCCCGTTTCAAATGTGCTCCTCTCAGACACCCATTTGCCACATGAAGGTCAGCCTACGCCTTACCCCAATCACTCTCTTGAGCTAAGTGTTATGATATGGAACAAGGGCTGAACCTCATGTCGACCCACTCTTTAGGACATTAGTCTAGAGGTCATAGTATCACGACCTCCCTCTCGGGCAAGCCGAAACATATGAGTGAGTTTGTATATGCAACTACAAACCATTAAGTTAAACCACAATCACTATGTGAAATCACTATAGAAATACATCTAACCTATCATCAGCAAGACCCAACAATAATATAAATTCATATTTGCTAAATCACACCTCAAGAATGAAATTTTTTAGCCACACATTAAGCAATAACAAGTATATCTAATATAATAATGAAATCAAATGGGTATAAGAACTTAAACCTTGATTTAAGCAAAGAAAGAAGAATGGAGAAACTCACTTCCAACTTTGGGAAGATGAACATTGTCTTTCTTCAAGTCTCCTAAAACCCTCTCCAAACTTGAGAAAAAAATACGAGGAAAAATATTCTAAAATCTCAAAACTACGAAAATATTCGGATCTCTAAAAAATAAAACCTACAACTAGTATTTATAGCTTCTAGATTAAGTGTTGCGGCGGACCACTCGGTGAGGTTAGTCGCAATCGCCGAATAACTCGCTGATTCACCCTTCTTCTGGTTCGTCGCCTTTTTGTGCTTGTCTTCAGCATCTTCATGTTCTGGATCATTGGCCGGTATAGCATTGCTTTGCAAAACTATTCTGCGAATGCCGACTGCTCCATTCATCGCCTTTTGATCCACTTTCTTCAGAACTTCGGGTGCTGGAACAAAGAACAAAATACATTCTTTTGGCGACTCGCCAAATGCACTTGGTGACGCTCAGGCTTAAACTTTCACGTTCTTTTCAGCCTTCCTATGCCTTTTTGCGTGTAAGTTTCCATGCTTGCACTAAAACTTCAAATACTTGATACTTAGGAGTTTTTCGTCAGATATTGAGACTAAATAAACATTTGAGGACACTATTTCTATCAAAATAAATCCCTAAATTATTCCAATTTGTGGACTCATCAGTTAGCACTATTACATAGTTTATACAAGCACATATTTTAGTTTGCAAAATCTCTTTTTTCCTCAAAGTTTCAGCAAATAAGGTCACTAATTCCTAAAAAGAAATAAAAATTAAATTGTTTAGTTATATCTAATTTCAAAATATCCCAAACAAAATAAAATAAACAACTCGAATTGTAACCCAAAATTGAAGTTACTGACTCGCTTATTTTACTTGAACAAAGTGACACCCATGATCCCAAATCCTAGATTTGCCTCTGATTACAAGGTGGATACATCGTAAATTTTAAAAATACCAAATGCTAATTTATCACACTTTGTATACCAAGGAGAATCTTGATCAATCTCAATTGATAACTAAACATTCAACTCAAAAAATATGCATTTAAAAATCTTGATTTGGTTTTGAGTTGACTTCATTAAACACTTCATCCTCGAAAAATGCGCAACTAGAATACACTCTCTTAAATGAATATGTAGATGTGCATTTTAGAATTATTTGTAAAACACACTTATATTAAATTAAAATATCTTGATGATCACTTGCGCAACTATAGTAGGTTGAACATATATAACACACATTGGTAGTTGGCTTATGAAGACAACTTCACGAAACAAAAACAGATCAATTAGAGAATTAATTTTAAAAAAAAAACTAAAAAAAAAACATGCTAATACACACTAGTTCAAGGATAAAATCATACATGTCAGAAAATAACATAATAAATGTACTTTCATTCCTAAATAAATAATTTTATACATTTTAAATAAATTTAATATTACAAATTTAAGGTTTAAAACTAAAATAATTGGGCTCGATCGAATACGTAACTAACGCATTGACTCAGTCCCTACTTATGGGATGAAGAGTAAATGTTAAGAATGACGACGTTAATTTAAGGTAATATTAAGTGCTCTTTAATTTATTATGGAGAATATTGAAGTATCATCACATTTTGGAAGGTAACACTACTATATTTATTTAATTTGCTTATGGAAT